>NW_024080633.1:4740679-4957230 GCF_003009895.1 Hyaena hyaena
CATCCCCACCATCATCACTATCCCCACCACCACCACCATCCCCACCATCATCACCATCATCACCACCACCATCACCACCACCATCACCACCATCATCACCATCATCACCACCATCACCATCATCACCACCATCACCATCACCACCATCACCACCACCACCACTATCACCACCATCATTACCATCATCACCATCATCACCACCATCCCCACCACCACCCTTGTCACCACCGCTGTCACCACCACCACCACCACTACTGGTTCATTCAGAGTGAAAGATGCTGCGTGTAAAGTCTCTTCCCGGCTGTCCCCGGGAACTTTGGCACACTACATGAGTGTCTTGTCAGTGACAGCCCCAGGCCTGAGTCGCATGAGTCCTGGGACTTTCCTAGTGTTAACCTTCACATTGTGCACACAATGTGAAGGTCCTACATGCCTTCAGAAAGGAAAGACAGGAATATTTTCAGTGCTCAGACCCTCTCTTGAGAATAACAGGCCACAAAATTTGAGTTGGAAATGAGAGCGTTTTGGAGTTAATATGCGTATAATGAAGGAGTAGAAGAAATCACTTGATGGACTCTTTCTGGAGCACCAAGGTGCAACACAGTGCGAGTTCTTTGAGCCAACCTGCCTTCGAGCCCAGGGTTCCAGTCTCTGCCACCTCAGGGTCCAGGACAGACTGAGAGTGGGAAATCCCAAGAGGGCACTGAAAGGAGGTGTCAGCCTCCGGTTCCTCATCTGTGAAATGGGCACCGTACGCTGCATTCACTCACCATCCGCATGCCTCTTCTCTTCCCTCACCATACTTCCTCTTTCCTATACCACTTTTAGGAAATAATTGTATGATTTTTCTCATCTCTGAAAATTTTATCCTGCTTAGGCAGCTTAGACGATGGCTATGAGGCATTTTCTGAAGGGATGTTCTTAGAGGCACCGTGGATCCTGAGCACGGAATGTCAGGTCAGGTCTTCGGCCGTGAAGGGAGAGGAGTTGTAGCAGGAGGGGACACTGACTGGGAGCCCAGCAGCCATTGTCCAGGGCCTCGAACACCACCCGGAGGGTTTTGGACTTTTTCCAAGAGCTAAGGCAGTGCCACCAGAGTTTCTGAAGAAGGGCAGTGGTGTTTTCGTGCAGTTGAGAAGGACTTCTTCCCAAATAAACAAACTGCCACCTTCATCCCCAAGCCCTGCCTTCCTGGTGGTGCCGGGAACGTCCTAGCCTAGCATTTCCTAAAATGAGTTTTGTTATATGATGTTAAGAGGGGTGCTGGTGAAAAGTAAGAGTAACAACCACCACCACCGCCACGACAAAACAAACACAAGCGAAGATTCTGTTACATAGATCTAGAAATGCTAAAGGCAGGTTTCTTGGCTGCAGGCCTTCTCAGTGCCTTTAATATGTCACTGTGAATTGTAAACCTCAGTAAGGGGAGTACTAGAGACAGTTCTCCAAATATATTTGTCTGTGCGACCTCTCCCTTCCTCCCTCCCTTCCTTCCCCTTTTGTCCAGAAACGATCTCATCTTGGAACCCACATTAGAGCTGACTTTGTGATTTTCCTGGTCCCTTTAGCCCAGAAAGTATGAAATCTTCATGGATGGGCCGATAAGCAGGGAATTTTTCCTGACCAGTTAGAGAAGGACAGCCCGGGCTGCCTCATGAGGTCACGGGAGACCTCCTGAAAGGCTGTGCGCAGGAATGCATGGCGCCCCTCTCTCGGGGCTGAGACCTGGAAGCAGTGACCCGGGCCCCCTGGCTGCAGGCAGGTGCCGTTGCAGATAAGCCAGACCTCTCTCCACACTGGTCCTCAGGGAAGGATGGTGACAGATCCCAAGCCACCTGCTGCCCCAGAACCGTCCACTGCCCGTGAGGTCCGACATCATTCAACGTCAGCTGACCTCTGACCTCTCCAGCTTGTCTTTCCCCCTCCGCCGTGCTGATCGGAGGGAAGGGGGGGGGGGGGGAGCATTTGGCCAAGAGCCGGGAGACAGGCATTCCAGGTTCTGCTCAGTGCAAGCAGCTCCAGAGCCTCTGTGGGCTCAGGTGAGAATTCCGTTTCACCTCAGGGCAAGCGCCTTGCCCTCTCTGTGCCTCAGTTTCCTCTGCAGAGAAATGGGGATGACCCCACCTACCTCACAGGGCTGTTGCAGGGGAGGTGAGAGGTCATCTTATAACAGCCGGGAGGAAGACCAGGATGAGGGGCTGGTGGAGGTCAGTGAAGCCGGATGGGCCCCCGGGTGCCGTGCCCGCCTGGGCAGCTCTCGGGGGTCCAGGGTCTTCCTGAGCTCACCTCTGCCTCACACCCTTGGGCCCCCACTTGTTCACTGGAGCCACCCACAAATCTAGTACCTTTTTCTCACCCGGGACAGCCCTCCGGACTTCAGAAGGCAGTTTCTGCCTTGAAAGCCATCTGCCCGTTAGGGAAAAGGGTTTGCCGTGAGTCCCCTTCCTGAGGGAGTCTGCAGAAACCTGCTGGACCTGTTTTGGGGCATCTCTCCGATATACCCGATATATTGGGGGGCGATGGGAGGAGACATGGGCTTAGACAGATTGTTCCGGAACCAGAGCAGAGTAGGAGAGAGAGTCCCAAGCCCTCCCGGGCATGCCGTCCCCCTGAGGGGCACCTGCCTTGTGCTTTACCTGTCGGAAATCTCCTTCGTCTGAAGAAAGGGTCTTGCTGCTCAAAAAAAGTAAAATGATCGAACAGGTTTGCAGAGTCGGAAGCTGGGCTCGATGTCCCCGCACGTCTCTCTAAAGGAACAGGTGTTTCCGATAGAGCTCAACCGGTCAGGACCATAAGAACTCCTTCTCGTAGGATCCTGGTAAGCAGGGAAGGGAAGGGCAGGGGGCACCTTTGCACCTGCCTTCAGATGCCCCTGCCCCTCCCCCCACGCCACCATGAACTGAGCGTTTAGCATGTCGGGCCCTGGCGTCCACGTTCTCTCATCTCCTTACCTTAGCAGAGCCATGGGGGCACTGACCCACTTCCTGGACGCGCAGGGGCCCAGGGCTCCCGGCACCAAAACCTTTGACACTGAGCTTTGTGCTGGGTACTGAGCTAAGGTTTGAAACATTCAGATCAAAACTTCACATACCAGGACATAGACCCATCTAAAGTGAGTAATGTTGTGCAACCACCTCCTCCGTCTGATTCCAGAACATTCTCGCCCCCACTAGACTCCATTAGAAGTCCCCCCCCTCGCTTCCTCCAGCCCCTGGCAACCACCCATCGATGTTGTGTCCTGTGGTTTTTCTGGAAACTTCAAATAATTTGACTCGTACACTGCATGGTCTTTTATGACTGGCTTCTTTCACGCGGCGTTGACGTTTCCCAAGTTCAGCCGCGTTGTAGCATCTGTCAGTCCTTCATTCCTTTTTACGGCCGATTAACATTCCACTGTCCAGACGGACCACATTTGGTGTAGCCCTTCATCCGCCGACGGACATTCGGGCTGTCTACACCGTTTAGTCACTGTGAATGCTGCTGCGTGAGGGTTCATGGCCATGGCCACGTTTGTTGACTCCCTGCTTTCGGTCCTTCTGGTTGAATGCCTAGGAGGGGGATTGCTGAGCTTAGCATTTTTAGTGATAGTGTCTTCTTAAACCTCACAAAACTCCTTGAGGGGAGACTAAGGCGCAGGATCCACCTGCCTCACCGCAAACAGCTTCCAGGGGGCAGAGCTGGGATTTGCATCCAGGGAGTGCGATCTCCAGAGCCCAGTTCCCTGTCCCTGCCACATGGGGCCTGGAGACCAGGGGGCCTCCGGCCACATACAGGAGTGCCACTCAGCGTGGTGCCCCCGGGAATTCCTCCCCGGAATGTTTGTTTGCTAACATGCCAGTTCAGCCCCCATTCCTCTGAGCCGGATGAGGCCAAGGCACTGTTTTTAAACATCACTTAGACTGAGTTTGAGAAGGACAGGTGGCATTGCGGGCGGTGGGGGGAGGCAGGGAGGTGGGGATCAAGAAGGGCTGGAGTCAAAGCCCTGCCCTAAACGGTGGTGGGTGGCCTTGGTTTACTTCCTGGTGTTCGATCGGAGTGTTTTTCCGTTGCCAGGAAACCCCACTGTTTGAGTTAGCAGTGGACCCTGGTGCGGGCACACAGAGGAAGGCACCTCCTTTGTTCTGAGACCCCTCTTCCCAGGCACACTGATGGCAAACACGGCCCAGAGGTGGCGGCTGCCGTACTCGGAGCTCACAGTCTTCATTCATGTGCGCCCTGGGCGCGGCCAACAAGTGCATTGCTTGGGTTCCTGAGGCCGTGCAAGCGGAAGGAGCTGCAGCTACTGAATTAGGAAGAGGAAGGGAGACCTGGATGTGCTGAGCTGCTGTCCTCTGAGAGCACACATACCTGACAGCCCGGAGTCTGGGGAGCGGGGGGGTGGGGGGGGAGGGACACACGCCCAGCAGTTGGGGACGGTCAGTCAACTCGCGGCTTCAGGAGCTCCTGACGGTGGCAGTGTGCAGTAACGGATGCTCAAATGACGATTATGTCATCAAGAAAAGGGCAAAGGACATTCCATATGGTTTGTTATAGCTAGAAAAGAGGAGACGTTTCTATCTAAAATTATTAAAATTTTTTAAAGGGCCTTGGCACTCGGAGGGTGAGGTCTGGCTGGCGTTGCCTCTGACCTTGGCCGCCTGACGGGGCCGTGAAAGGGGGAATTGTTCCTGGGGCTGCAAATGGGACCCTGCCAGCATCTGGGCTGCCTGGCCCCTTTGTCTCCCGCCGATGGCGGGCCCCATGTCTGTGTGAACGTCTCCCCTGTTGTCACGAGCCCTGCCCCTGAAGTCGGGGCCGTGGGCCCCTCGGACAGCTGTGGTCCCCACACAGCAGCAAAGGAAGTTCTGTCCTTTGACCCTGACTGTGAACGGCCACCCCGTCTATTCTCGCTATTTCTTGAGCCACCGTCCTGGGCTAAATCTGAGTTCTTTTCTCAATCAGCACCCAGTTTTGCTTTGTAAAAATACATCAGTGGGAATATTTGTCCCTGGGCAGAGAGGGGGGACCAGCCCTCAATGGAAGCTGCCAGTGTGGAGCTTCCTACAGTCAGGTCAAGGGTACGGAAGCAGCGGCGAGTCTCTCCTTTTGCTGCTCTCTGACACTGGAGCTTTTTGGTGATACTTTAATCTGCACCCACGCTTCCCCGTCCTGTCTGTCTGAGCACAGGTATGTCCAGACACACCCTTCCCACACGGGTTCTGGGAAAGAGCATCTGCTAATTTTTTTACGTGACTTAAAAACAGCAAACATTTAGTACCTCACACCAGTTTTGAAGATCAGGAAGCAGCTCAGCCTCCTGCTGGAAACCCCTGGGAACCTGGCTGAAGGGGCTGGGTGTTTCTCTCAAGGCGGAGGGAGGAGGGCCATCCAGAGTCACTGGGCTGAGTGACAGGCCCGACAAGCAGGTGTTTCAGGGGGAAAACCGCGGCAGGGCTTTGAAGACCGTAAGACTGGAAGCACGAGATCCAGACGGGAAAACTTTGCAGAGTGTTCCAGAACAAAGGGGAGGGGAGACGGGACCGGAACAGAGGATACGGGAAGGCATGGGTGACTCAAAGGGGCAGGTAGCAGCCGGTTTGTCCCTGGGGACCGTCGAAGGTCAGGGGTCCAGGCTGTTGCGTATGACGGAGTGGTGGGGTTTTGCGTGTGGCCAGCTCGGAGATGCAGTTGGCCCACACCAGGCTGCGGAGGACAGCAGGGAGAGCCCACCGGGTGGGTTCAGCTCAGCGGCTGATCGGGAGGAGCCTGGCGGCCATCCAGGCGGCGGCGCCCGGCAGCCAGTCACTAGACTGTAAGCCCTCCACGAAGGCGAGGAGTTTTGTTTTGTTTGATGACGTGTCCCCAACGCCCGGAACATGCTGGAAGCACTTTTGTGGCACACAGGAAGCGCTCAATAAATATTTGATAAATGAATAAACTGTGAGTCTGAAGCTCAGGAAGCAGACTCTTAATCCAGTTTGTAGATTATTTATTTCAAGCTGAGTACAAGGCTGGGTGTGTGTGTGTTTGTGTGCGTGTGTGTGTGTGTGTGTCTGTATAACATCGTCTTTCTCTGTGCGAGAATGACCCTGTTTTTACCTAACGTGGTCACGGGGCTTCCATGGAAATTGCTGAGGCCATCGATCTGGTGTTAGGAGCGCATGGACGCTGATTGATCACGATGTACTGATGGCTTCGCCTCTCCTACGCGGGAGGCCAGCGCTCTTGGACGTGAGCTCTGCTTCCTCCTATGTGGACCCGCCTGGCGTCATCCGTCATCTGAATTATTAACACACGATTAGAAGCCGGGAGATGATTTCTGCTCTTGAAAGGGCCTCTGAAGGAGCCCCTGAGACCCCGGCCCTTCCCCTCCCTGTGCGGGAGAGGGGTGCCGCTGTCTGCTGGGCGAGGGGGGTGAGGTCTACAGGGCCTATGCCACCTGCCCGTGACAGTCTTCCTGTGTGGCCCCGGCCATGCTCAAGGAGGAGCAGAGGCTGCGAGACAGCCGCTCCAGCACCATCATCGGGTCTGTAAGATGCTTAGAATTCATTGCGCTTATTTTAGACTTTTTCTCAAATTGAGGTGAAAGTCCTGTAACGTGACATTGGCCAGTGTAAGTACACGGTTCAGTGGTCTTTGCTACCCTCATGAGCACCATGTCTGGGGCGCTCACATCACCTCCAGAGGCCACCGTTGGCTCCCGGCCCCTCCCCCAGCCCTTGACAGCGGACTCACCTTCTTTCTGTCTCTGTGGATTTGCATCGTCTGGATGTTGCGCAGAAGGGGCGTCCCACGCTGCGAGGCCTTTTGCACCTGGCGTGGGGTTTTCGAGGTCCGTGTGTGCCATGGGGTCTCAGTAGGAATTCATTCCGCTTTGCGGAGAAGTGCACGTCAGACGTTAGAGTTTGCAGATGCTCTGCGAGGCAGCGCCCCTCAGCCCTCTTCCCTGGGCCTCGGCAGGTCCTTTGCACGGCCCCCCACCCCGTCCGTCTCCTGGGCCAGACCTCCAGCCTGCCCCTCCGCCTGGCCAGAGCCTCAGGACACACCCACACCTGCAGCTTGGCCCTCCCAGCCCTTACCAAGCCAGTTGAGCTCTCTGACCTCATCACCCAGCCCTCCTCCACGTGTGCACCCCGCTGCGGCGGGGCCGCTTCCCCCCATTCCCCACATAAAGTTTTCCTCCGGCCCCGGCTGTCTCTCCGGCTCCTTCCTCTCGAACTCCAGCTCGTTCCTCAAGAGTCAACTCTGAGCACAGCCGGTCGTTGTCTCTATCCCCGTGGGAGGGTCTGTAACCCTCTTGTAGCACTTTGTCTTCCCCTGTGCTCACTGTGACCCCCATCCCCCCACGAGCTCCTGGACACAGAGCACCGTCAGGGGTGTTTGTTGAGCGAATGAGTGACCCACTGAGTAAACAAACCACACTCTCCAACTCAGACTTCAGTGCTGTCTCTCACTAGCTTCTGTGAGTTGTCACATCATTTATTCATGCTCCTGTCTCTCCAGAAGGGATTTGGGGGTTTGCTGGGGTCTCTGTGAATGGCCCCTCCATCCCCCCCACCTCCACACCTAGCCTCCCAACTTCAGGTCCCAACTCACCCATGCTCATCCGGAGATGGGATTTTGGAACGCCTTGAGTAGATGGATGCTGAAATGGAGCCGGTGGCTTTTACACCACCGTTTAATAACACACGTTCAGCGGTGCTTTTCACGGACGTAGCAGAAATCACACCGTGGCGTGCGTGTCCGAGAGGAGACATCGAGTAGAGGGTGGTGTGACTCTTCCTTTGTTCACGGATGGCTCCTGGTGATTGTACGCGGCACTGGTGACAGAAAGACGTGGTTGCTCAAGGCTCACCCACTTGCAGAGACACATAGATCCTTGGTGGCGGTCCAGCGAGTCACTCCTTACGCTTTAGAGCATTTGGCGTCATGTAAGGGGGGATCCAAATCCCCGAGAGCCCCGATGTTCCTCAGCTATCCAGTGGAAATTCAGGCATTGAGGAAAGGGATTCTGAACTCTGTTTTTTTCCTTGGAGCAAATGCCTGCCGAGCAAATGAGGGGATATGTGTGTGGGTCTGTAACGCTGGGCAGAGAAGGGGAGGGAGGGGGAGAACTCAAGAGAAGAGATCTTTGGAGTCAGATCTGGGGGTTTCCAGAATTCTGGGGGGTTCACGTTAATCTGTGGGGACCCATGAGCTAATTTCCCAATTTTGAAAAGTGTAAAGAAGAGGCGGCCTGAGATGAAATCTTTGGGTTGGGTGTTGGATTTTGTTTTTGACAGTGTATTTGGTTTGGTTTGGCAATGCCACTTACATGGCATTGATCTGGAATGCTGGTGGACAGGAATACAGGTTTTCTGTTTGTGCAGAAAGGGGACACGTGTGACTCATTACCACGAGCAGGGGTCCTGCAGAGGGCACGTGGATGGGGGGGCAGCTGTTTATAGCTACATTCCTTCCTGTCTGTTCCTACGCTCTATCAGATGTTAAATATCTTGACTATTACCTCTGCTCGTTATATCATAAGGAAGTTGTTCTTCCATTATAGGCAGTTTTAAAAGGCGGAATGCCTGCGAGTAGGACCGATGAGGTGGTTAGTCTGTGTCACATACGCACACACGTGGACCTGGACCTTGGCTTCACCTCCGTGCCCAGAACCATGACTTAGAAAGTCCTCGGCCTCCCAGGCTTCTGTGCAGGCCATCACTGCCGTCACAGCTCCCGTCTTGTTTAAAGTAGCAGCAACGCCGAGGCACCCTGGGGTGAGGGGGCTGCAGAGCGCGCAGGGACCCAGGCGTTCTGAGTCCTCATTCCAGAACTTTCCTCTTCCCACCTGGCTTCTTCCTGACATGACTGAGCCTGTCTCTCTCCTCTCCGCCTTGGGGGGAGTAGATTTCTTTTCTTTTCTTTTTTAGATTTACTTATTTTAGAGCAGTTTTTGGTTCACAGCGAAATTGAGGGGAAGGCACAGCGCTCTCCCGTAGAGCCCCTGCACGCCCCCCCCACCCCCCATGCATAGCGTTCCCCATAGCAGCGTCCCCACCAGAGCGGATGGTACATTTGGTACAGCTGATGTACCCACATTGACTCATCGTCGCCCAGAGCCCATGGTTTACCTCTGGGTCTGTGATGAGTTTGGCCAAATGTACAGTGACATGTATCTACCAGTCTAGTGTCATAGAAAGTAGTTTCTGTGCCCTAAACATCCTCTGTGCTCTGCCTGTCCAACTCCCTCCCCCAGCCCCTGGCAACCCCTGATCTCTCATGGTCACCATAGCTGTGCCTCTTCCAGAACATGCTAGAGTTGGAATCCTACAGCACGTGGCCTTTGCAGATGGGCTTTTTTCCTTAGTGACAGGCATCTAAAGTTCCTCTGTGTCTTTTCATGGTCTCATAGCTCGTTTCTCTTTAGCACGGACTAGTGTTCGATTGTGTACCTGTCCCAGCTTACTTATCCATTCACCTGCCGGAGGGCGTCCTGGTGGCCAGGCAGTTCCCAGCGAGGCTGCTACAAACATCCATTCGCAGGCTTCTTTCTGTGAAGCCCCCACTTTTCAGGAGCAGATTTTTAATGGTTCTAGAGACCCCACCTTCGAGGTGGTTCTGGCCCCGCAGCCGGCTGTAAGAATTCCCTGCTCACACACCCTGGAGCCCTGGGATGGAAGCCCACGGGCCCCCCAGGCAAGGTCTGAACCCAGAACAATCCGGATTTCCCACTCCTTATTTGAAAGACACCAGCAATGGCTGCCAGCCCTCTCTTCCCCCAGAGCTGTTGTGTTTATTTATCTAAGATTATACCCTGCCTGCCTCCAAGAAGACGGCAGCTTCTTAAGACACCGTGTGAAACAGGGCAATTAGGATCTCACAGCAGGAGCCCCCGCATCCCCAGGGACCGGCCCGATTACCCCAGGCCTCGTTTGAAAGCTTGGAGCTTTCTGTTCAAGCAGCACGAGGGAGACACGGTATATACATTGGTTTTTGTTTTCCGACCAGAAAAATCACACAGACCAGAAACATGGAATAGATCCCTTCCCTTCCCTGCCTTTCCTCTTTGCTCCCCACTCACAGATGAAGCCTCTCTAAGATTAGATTCTAGGAGGACGTGTCTGTAAAAGGAGAAAGTATCTAATGGTGAAATTCTGACCTTTGCCACAAGGGGCTTATTAGCACGGTCCTATTATGGCACTTTCTGGGGGAGGGGATTGTCTCATTTCAGGATGGAGGGTGGTTTACCTTGGGAAGTATCAAGCGGTGGTTCCCCATGCTTCTCTAGAATGATCTCTGTGCGATGGTTAAATTACAGTCTACTTTCCTGTGAAATTATTTGCCTGTGCCAAAACCCAACATCTGCTATCTGCTTTATTTATTTTACTTGAACTCATCATTTGACATTCTCACTATTTTTGCTTTCTTGTTTTCTGCCTGTCTCCACACTTCAGGGGCGATCCCACGAGAGCCAGAACCTTGTTTATTCATGGCACACAGCAGGTCCGTGGTGCTGCGTGCACTGACCTCTGTGTGCCGGACCCGGAGCTGAGTGCATTCCACGCACTCTATCATCGGGCTCTCATAGTGGCCCCTCAGCTGGGCTCCGTCAGCCCCGGTATCACAGACGAGGAAACAGGTTGCAGAAGACTAACTCGTTCTGCAGCTCAGGGCCCAGAGCCTGTTGAGGCAGAGCTAATGTGTGTGACTCCCACGCCTGGGTTCTTTACCATTGGGCTTTGAGTAACACATAAAACTCCATAAAGATAGTCTGAACACAGTCTCGCCTTTCAACAGATCTATATCCGTAACAAGAGCCGGTACCTACATTTGAGATACGATGTACCTGTTTATGCAGACATACTGTTTTTTCTTTCCAGTCTACACGCCATGCTTGTGGGCGAGGATGGGCCTCGCTCACCATGGCATCCCCACCGTCCGGAATGTGCCCGGCACACTCAGGCTCCCCGTTGAATGATGCGGGCATGCGTGGTGAGAAAAATCAGAGTAACTTCCCACGCCCTCTCTGTGGACTTTGTCCACAGATCGGCAGCCGTTGACCCAGAGGAATGTAGTCTTCTCAAAGGAAACTTTCTGATGACTTGTATAAAACACCTGCAGAAAAGCACACACATAGTTAGCACACACATTGGTGAGTTTGCACAGAGGGAACATGTCCTGGTCACCTGTACCCAGATCAACACACACAGTGTCACCACCCCCGTAGAGCCTCCTTCGAACCCCTTCCGGCCACCACGGCCCCAAAGGTGACCGCTGGCCCGACCCTTGCCAGGACTTACGTAAAGGGGCTTGTGCAGCACGCACACTTGCCCGGTGAAACTCGTCACGTTGCTGATGAGCAGACGTGTGGTTTGCACGTTCTCACTGCCAGGTGCTTGGTTCTCCGCTGGGTGAATGCGCGGTGACGTCTTCACACGTGTCATAACCGGGGGCGTCTGCAAAGTGCCGCTGCGAGTGTGGGGATGCGGAATCAGTGTGCACATCCCTGTCGGGGGATGTCCCGCCGGGGGGCTCCTGGGACAGAGGGGACGGACAGCTTTGCTTTAGCAGGTGCTGCCAGGTCCCTTCCCAAAGCGCTCTGCTGGCTTATAGTCCCGCCAGCCGCGGGGGAGCGTCCTGGCCGTCACTCGGCACGGTGTTTCCAAGTTTATGAATTAGGGTGAAATTCACCCCTTCCTGCTCCAGTTCCGTGTCGCTACAGCACGTCCGCCTTGCTCCTGACCGTCACCACCGTCCGTCTCCAGGACTGTTTTCTTCTTGCAAAACGGAACCTCAATCCCCTTGAAACACTAACCCCCACCCCTCACCCTCCAGACTGGCAGCCACCTCTACTTTCTGTCTCTGTGAATCTGACCACTCCAGGTCCCTCATGTAGGTATAAGCATATCATATTTGTGTGTTTTTTTAGATGTTTTATTTCTGAGAGAGAGAGAGAAACAGCGTGAGTAGGGGCAGGTCAGAGAGAGAGGGAGACACAGATTCCGAAACAGGCTCCAGGCTCTGAGCTGTCAGCACAGAGCCCGACGCGGGGCTCGAACCCACAAACCGTGAGATCATGACCTAAGCTTAAGTCGGATGCTTAACTGACGGAGCCTCCCAGGGCGCCCCATCCTATTTGTGTTTTTGTGGCTGGCCTATTTCACTTAGCATAATGCCTTCAAGGTTCACGTCAAAATTTCCTTCCTTTTCACGGCTGAGTAATATCCCACCATAAGAGCGTGCTTGTTCACCACTGATGGGCACTTGGATTGCTTCCACCTCTGGCAGTTGTGAACCAGAATGCTATGACTGTCGGGGTACAAATATCCATTCAAGTCCCCTACCTTTCATTACATTTGGGGTATGTACCCAGGCGTGGAATTGCCGGATCATAAGGTAATCCTGTGTTTAATTTTTTTAGGGCCCTCCGTACCATTTTACGCACCAGCTCAACATCATATATTGCCACCAGCAGTACACGGGGTTCCAGCTTCTCCACATCCTCAGCTGTATTCTTGTTTTGGGTTTTTGTTTTGGGTCCTGGCCGTCCTAATGTGTGTGAGATGTCGAAAGTGTCGTGTTTTTTTTTTTTTTTCTTTTTCTAAAGCCATTCCATTAGGTGCGTAGCCATTACATGGCGGTTTTCATTTGCCCCCCGAAGAAAGTGGCTGTAGTGAATTTGTCTGGATGTGTGCCTTGGGTGCTGGCTGTTGTATTCTAGGTTGTGGTAGGTGATGCCAGGTCACCATCGGTGTGATTCCTCATTACTTTGGTGATGCTGGTACACAGCAGGTGTTGAATATATGCCCTTTGAGCCGAATGAAGTTGCTGGCGAGAGTGACAGCTGGGTCCCGGCGTTCCTGAGGCGAGGCCGCAAAGGCACCCTTAGAGGGTAGGTGTCTACACTTGCCTGAGCAGAGGCCGACCCGGGGCCTGCAGGGATCCGGGGATGTGTCTTCCTTTGCAAGAAACGGCCTGTTCCGTCCCGAGCTCTTCTGCCAGCATCTGCTCACACCCCACACGCAGCGTCTTCTGGAACCGGAGAGCTGGCGCAGCCTGAAAAATGTTCGCGGCAGAAACAGCTGCCCGCCGTGACTTCCGCGTGGCCTCCCAGGAGCCTTAAAATGACATCACACCCTCCTATGTGGCTTATGAAAGATTGGCCTTGAAGCTCTGACCAAATATGGCCACGTCCATTTGGGTGTAATTAGTGTAGGGCGGCACCTTCTGGAAATGACAACTCCGTGTGGGCCCCGCATCGTGGGGCCTGCGCTGCTCCCGCGGGCGGGCCCGGGCCCAGGCGGCACTTGCCACCGTGCAGGCGGGGCGCTGTCCGCAGCCACCTTGGTCTCGTGGCGTGCCGGGGTCAGCAGCCAGCCATACATTTTCATCGTGTGCCATCTTTGTTTTTAGTTAGAGTTTTTTTCCCTCCGCCCACTTGTTCATTGTGCTCACGGACGTGGACTCTGGTGGCTTCCGCGGATTTCTGATGGGCTCGGGGCTGGTCCCTCCAGTGCCTTAGGCTGGTTTCCAGAACAGGAAAACCCAGTCGTGCCATATGTGCTGTATCCCCAAGGGCCTCTTCCTTCCCCCTTTTTCCTTTCCTCCCTGCTTCCTCCCTTTCCTGCAGCTGGGTGGCTGTTCTGTGCTCCTCACGGGCGGCAGCATCGTTGTGGTTGCCATTACGGGGCTTGACAGTGATTCCGAGAGTTGGGCGAGGCAGGATTTAAGTCTCGGCCCCACCGCTTCTTTGTGACTTTTCCACTCGGTGCCTCATTGACTCATCTGTAAAATGGGAAGAACAACGCTGCACACCTCAGGGTGTTCCTGTGAAAGGAACCGGTGCTCGAAAAGTCCTTCGCATAGTCAGGCTCCGTAAAAAGCCGCTTCCTCCCTCCCTCGGGTTGTCATGGAGAGCAGACAGGCTCCACCTGTGACGGCACTGCCCAGGGGCTCCCGTGATCTCAGAAGAGGTGTCGAATCCCGTCAGGGAGGCGTTAAGTCCGTGAAGGGTGAGGGTGGGGGTGGGGGTGCCGAGGCCAGACGCCAAGCGAACGGCTGTAAGGAGCATCCTTGCAGCATCGAGCGTGGTGAGCGACCCCGAAGCCTGCGTCTGTCACCTCCGGCGATGCTCACCTCCCTGGGCCTCGCCCCGGGGGCTCAGGAGGGATATGACAGGCAGACTCTATCTTGGGAGAGCTCAGGGGTCCCATCTCGGCTCTGCCTCTCCCAGCTGGGTGACCCTGGGGACTTACCATACCTCTCTGGGCCCGCTTCCTGTGCACGTTGCACTGAAACATCATTCTCAATCTTTTCCTCCCTCCCTCTGTCCTCAGGGTATTTTCTAGAAGGCTGTGTTGATGTGTGCCCGGCTTCCTTTACTCTGTCAGAGGTTCTTTGAAGGAGCCTTCAATCACACTGGCTCATTTTCATTGTTCTGGGAACAAGAGTGAGGCGTGGGTCACCCCACGTAGGGTCCTGACAGCTCACTTCTGGGTCATTTCCAGCAGGCTTGTGTCCACAGGACGTGGGTAGCTCTGGCTTCTGGGACTTTTGCTTTCATTTAGGGATAGGCCCAAGGGACTTCCCCCCCCAAATAATGTCTCTGGGAAATTTCTGCAGAACGTGGCTGATTGACGCATCCACAGATTTGAGGGGGAGGGCTCAGGCCCATCCTTAGAGAGGACATTGCTGGACACCATTTCAGCGGCACCCAGCCATGGACCATAGGATAAGTAGCAAGTTCAACCACTCACCTGCCCGTCCACTAAAGTCACCTGAGAAAGCAAAAGAGAGCAAACATTCCACTCATTTTTGCCCATCCATGCACCCAGCTGTCCATCTGCTATAACATTCACGCTCTGGAATGGTTTAGAGTAGCAGTTGGCAAGCTACAGCCCCAGGCCAAACCTGGCTGACCCTGCCCTGGTTTTGTAAATAAAGTTTTATTGGAACATAGGCACAGTTATTTGTATATCGTCTGCAGCTGCTTTCTCACCACGACAGCCCTGTCGAACTTCTGTGACAGAGACTATGCGACTCACAGAGCCTAAAGAATTTACTATCTGGCCTTTTGCAGAACATGTTTGCCGACCTTCAGATGAGATCAAAGGGCTAGAATTCGAGCCCTGGCTCCATTAATAAGCGGGTGCGTGGCTTCAGAGCAAGTGATTTCTCTCCTCTGGGCCTCATTTCTCTCAACTGGAAGATGGCATCCCAGGGGCATCCATCTCACGAGTCGTTCTGAGGACTCGGTGGGAAAATGCTTCCCAGGAGTTGACCCACGTGGGAGGCACATAGATGGTCCTTGATGGCCACCGTGACTCCGGACAGCTGACTAACGTGGCACATTGAGGCACAGGATCCCTGTCCTCAGGACCCTGCGGCACACGATCCGCTGACCTCGGTGCTCAGGAAGTTACCAGGGATGAGGCGTGCCCGGCTAGGAGGACACAGATGGGTGCCCCCGATTCCAGGCTATCACAGGCCACGGTTTTTCCCTGGCGGAATTCCACCATCAACCAGTATGTGTTTTTGAAGACCTAAAAATTCACCGATCCCTGCCGGTCTCCTTACATCGGGAACACCAAGTAGGTACAGACAGACCTGCATGACCTTGGTGGATGACCTTAGAGTTAAATTACTACCAATATTAACAAAGAAAAAATACCCTTCCCGTTCCCAGCCTCGCGCTCGAGCTCTCCGATCTCGAGCAAACGTGCCCTCTCCTTTTGCAAAAGCATCGGTGGGGAGTGTGGGGGGCTCGCCGGACACGCAGGGGAGGAGAGCCGCCCCTTTCTGCCACCGTAGCCACAGACTTTCTGTTCTGCCGCCACTTCTTCTGTGGCCCCGAGTCTAGCTTTGAGAAGGGTGCTGTGTCTCCAGCAGGGCTCAGAAGTCCTCTCTGTAGTAGCTCCACCTTTTCAGAGGATTGAGCTCCATCGCTGGCCTGATTCTGTCTTCCAAACTCAGGAACCTTTGTCCATTCCAAGGCATAACTACCCGTGACAGGGGCTCGACAAAGGAGCTTGGCGTCCCGTCAAACGTCCTTGTGATTCCCTGTAAACCTGTGTTTCTTGGGCTTAGATAGAAGCATGTCACCCTGTGGAGTCCTGCTCCTGGGTATTTACCCAAATACTTTTGTCTCCGCTCCGCCCACCCCAAATATGTACAGAAATGTTCACGGCAGCTTTCCACACGGGAGCTGAAGCTGGAAACAAGCAAAGATTCACAGCCAATGGTGGTGCATTGGAAGGAACATGGCTCTGCAATTAGAAAGAATGAGCTACAGACATACGCGTCCGTGGATAGGCTGAGCAGAAGGAGCCAGACCCAGGAGCCTGTCTCCTGTGTGATTCCATCTGTGAGCAGTTCCAGGCTGACCCACAGTGACAGGCCAGGCAGGGACGCACAAATACGTCCCACCGCACACAGCCACGCTGGGTACTTCCACACCTTCCCACCTGACTGTTTACATGTCTACCTTAATTTTTTAAAAAAGAAGAGAGAGGAGAGAGAAAATCCAAGAGCTTGGGAAGGGTGGGCAGAGTGGGGGGCTGTGCCCTGGTCTGGGTCCCGTCTCAGGCCCCCTGAGGAATCCTTGAACCTCCCCGCTCATCCCACAGCTTCCTGTTTCCAGACCAGGGGCCCCCACTTGGGGCTCCCTGTACTTTCCATTCCCTCTGCTGTGAGCACCTGGCACTCCCTGGCCCCCCTGAAGGCCCAGCTCAAAGGTCACTCTGGGAGACCCTCCCCAGTGCTTATCCCCACCCCCACTCCTCGTCCTTTGTACCTTACGCCTCGCAGTTACCCTGCCTGTCATGTTGCATTGTCCTTACCTTTGCACGCCTCCACCCCCACCTCCCATCGAGAGGCCCACTCTGGGGGCACCTGGGTGCTTCAGTGGGTTGAGCGTCCGACTCTTGATTTCGGTTGAGGTCATGATCTCATGGCTCTGCACGGACAGCATGGAGCCTACTTGGGATTCTCTCTCTCTGTCCCTCCTCCCTCAAAATAAATAAATAAACGTTAAAAAAAAAAAAAAAGACCTACTCTGGCACACCCTGGTCATCAGGGGACCCCCAGGCCAGCCTCTGGCAGAGCGGGCAGGCAGCGTGGGCAGGGGGTGAGGACTTGACCTCTAAGTCAGTGATCTGGCCTTTCCACCTACCCGTTGTGACCTGGGGCCCAGCATCTAACCGCCCTGAGCCTCCCCTGCTTACTCTCCAGGGTGAGGGTCCCAGCAGGGGCCAGAAGATATCCGCCAGATGGTGCCTGTAGACCTCCTGGCCCGGCACCTGGGGTTTGCTCGCCTGCTGTCGCACCCTCAAAGTAGCTGCTGACTTAGTGGCCAGAAATGTGCTGACTTATGGTCACGGCCCTTGAGAGCTCCGATCGACCACGCGGATGGCAGAGGGACCCCACGGTACAGATGCAGAGCACCCCACCCTGGGGACTCAGGCTTCCATCCCACAGTGGGGGCTGGGGTTGGAGAGTCTGACCATGGAAATATCACTTCTTTCTGTCATTAAACCTCTTGAGCCATTTGTCCATAAAAGGGGGCAGCTGCCATGGCCGGACTCGTGATTAATGAGCCAGAACTTGGGGCGCCTGGGTGGCTTAGTCGGTTAAGCGTCCGACTTTCACTTAGGTCATGATCTCGCGGTTCGTGGGTTCGAGCCCCGCATCGGGCTCTGTGCAGACTGCCAGCTCAGAGCCTGGAGCCTGTTTCAGAGTCTGTGTCTCCCTCTCTCTCTGACCCTCCCCTGCTCACGTTGTCTCTCTCTCTCTCCTAGAAATAAATAAAACATTTAAAAAATTAAAAAAAAAAAAAAAATGAGCCAGAACTTGCCTCCTGACCGTCTCCAAGGAGCGCAGTCTGTGGAGAACAGCCTTGGCTTGCCCCGACCGGCGCTGCCCTCACAGCCCAGCCTTCAGGCACTGCTCGGCCAAGGTCCTGGCAGCGGGGAAGGGGGCTGGCAGCACTTCTGCCCGGCGGCCCCTCCTGGGCCCCCACGGTGGGCTGCACACAGTGGGGCTTGGTTGAGATGGGGCGAGAGGGTGTGGGGCAGGCGGGTCTGGGGGAGGCAGCGTCTGACTGATGGGGCCCTGCTTGTCACCGGTCTTCCAGAGCTGAGGGACCACCCGTGTGTCCAGGGCTGACTCCAGGCCGGAACCCCCTCTTTGTCTCATCTTCTTTGGGGTCCTTGGTGGGTGATGAGAGGAGTTGGAGATCATTAGCACAAAAAGCCTCATTTTTCCTTCTTGTTGAGGCTTGAAAATGATCACGTCGGTGTGCTGAGCTCCTGCTCAGCCCCTGGCATGGTGTTGGGAGTTGAACTCCTTGAGCTCATGCAGCCAGACCCACGCCTGGACACGTCCCTGCCTGCGGCCCCGCCCGGCTGCCCCACTAGGGCCGCCTGTGTAACCTCCTTGCAGTGACCCGTCAGCAAGCTCTCCCAGGTGCTGCGCACGCAGGCCACACACTCAGGTACACAGCACCTGGAGATACGTATACCGTTACCTTTATCATCGCAGCGTGATTCACGCACCGTTAAAGTCCCCGAGTGCGTCATGTGGAAGCTCTGTTTAACTCTTTGAAGATCTGCCCAACTCTTCAAGTGGCCGCTCGTATCCCGTTCCTGCCGGCCGTGGATGGCCCCTTTCCCCATGACTTCTCCAACACTTGTTACTCCCTTTTTTAAAATAGCCATCCTAAGGAGTATGAACAGTATCTCATTTTTGCAAGGGGGAGAACTGAGGCTCAGAGAGGCCAAATGACTTGCCTAAGGCCACACAGCCAGCAAGTGGAGCCCGGATTCAACTCTAAAACTTGTGATTTTTTTCAAAAACTCTTTTTTTTTTTAATGTTTTTATTATTTATTTCTGAGAGACGGAGAGAGACAGCGTGAGCAGGAGAGGGTCAGAGAGAGAGGGAGACACGGAATCTGAAGCAGGCTCCAGGCTCTGAGCTAGCTGTCAGCACAGAGTCTGATGCGGGGCTCGAACCCACAAACTGTGAGATCATGACCTGAGCTGAAGTCAGATGCCCAACAGACTGAGCCACCCAGGCACCCCTCAAAAACTCTTTTATTGAAACGTAACACACATGCAGAGAAGTATATATCGTGTCCTGCTTGATGCGTCTTAACGTCGTGCTACCATCCACCTGAAGCAAGACCCTCCAGAAACTTCCCCTTGGCCCCTTCTCGTACCGTCCCCGCTCAGGGGTGACCAGGGGTGTGCTGGCCCAGCCTGGTGTTCCCAGGGCTTTCCTGGCTTTGGTGCTGCACATCCAGGATCTCTAGAAAGCCCCTCAGGCTCAGGCAGACCAGCAGCTGGTCCCCCCGGAGCCAGGCCCCTGACCTCGCGCAGCATGGGCTACGTTTTGCGTACTTCTGAACTTTATATAAATGGAAGCATATGGTCTGCGCTTCTGTGTCTAGTTTCTTTTCCTCAACGCTTGGTTCACGCCGTCCCTTTGCGTGCTTCACGTAGTCGCCAACCCTTCGTTCTCACTGTTCCGCCTGAGGAACACACCGCACGCTCTGCCTCTGTTCTTCCAACGACGGACGCTTGGGGGGCTTCCGGGTGGTTCCGGCCTGGGGCTGCCTCGTGCTCAGGCAGCGTGTGCGCCCAGGCCTCTGTGAGAACACACGTCACTTCTTCGTGGGAATCGGACCGCTGGTGGCAGGGGAGACCAGCGTCCAGCATCTGCAGGTCACAGTGCGCAGGTGTCCACAGTCATTCAGAGGCTGAGGAGCCTCCCAGCCGCTCTGTCTCTGTGCCACTTGTCGCGGCCTTGCCCGTTTGAGCTGTCCTGGTGGAGGATGGGGTGGTGTCACGGGGTGGCTGGCCTCCTGGTTTTTAACTCCCTAGCTGTCACACACAAAGGCCGGGACGTGTACTCTGAAGGCCTCGGTTCTCCTTCCAGCTCTGTCCTGTGTGTGGCTGGATAAGACACGCACCTGCTCAGAACCTTCATTGGTGTGTCACAGGGGTGATGGCGGCACCTGCCTCCAGGTGGGGCCGTGGGTCCCCCAGGGCTGCTGCAGGTGGGAAGGGCCGTGGAGGGGTGCGGGTGGGCGGGGGGAGCCAGCAGGGCTGCTCCCAGGCTGGCGGGTCCTGACGGCAGGCGGAGGCGTGGGAGGCAGGTCCGGCCCCTCCATGCAGCCTCCCTTCCAGACTCACCTGGTCCGTTGCTTAGCGATCAGAGGTGCCCAGGGGCACAGGTGAGGAGTGCCAGGCCCTGAGAACACAAATTTCCGTCCGTCAGAGTCCCCCGTTTTCTTGCGCCACGTCTCCAAAGCTCCGTGATGGTAGGGTTGTATCGCCAGAGCCTGGCACTGGCTTGCACGTGTGAGGGCTTCCACTTGTTGAATGACGACACGAATTCAGTCCCGAGGGGACCGTGGCACTGGCCACACTGCATGTGCTCAGTGGCCCACAGGAGGCCACAGCGCTGGCCAGTGCAGACAGAGAGCATTTCCTGCATCACAGAAAGTTCTGTCCAACAGCGTGGATCTAGGAGCCACTTAACTACTTACATGTAGTTCTGATTTTATTTTATTTAAAAAAAAAATTTTTTAATGTTTTTATTTATTTCTGACAGAGAGAGACAGTGTGAGCAGCGGAGGGTCAGAGAGAGAGGGAGACACAGAATCTGAGACAGGCTCCAGGCTAGCTGTCAGCACAGAGCCTGACACGGGTCTTGAACCCACGAAGGGCGAGATCATGACCTGAGCCAAAGCCAGATGCTTAACCGACTGAATCACCCAGGCGCCCTTGTAGTTCTGATTTTAAAAAAAGCCTAGGGTTCTGGCTCCACAGAAGAGGGGTAACCTGGTGAGAGAAGGGGGTGGGGGACCGCACCTCGGCAGCAGGAAGAAGTAGCCATTTGGCTTCAAGAGGACGGTCAGAGACGCCGTTCACACTGACACAGAGTCTCCGAGTCAGAGGCCGGGAAGGGGGCGGCAGGCGGCTGTGTGGATGCTGAGCGGCACCCACAGTGGCCCTGGGCTGCGGTCAGCTCGCCGGTGGATGGCGCCAGTGACAGCGGCCCTGGGGCAACTTGAAAAGCTGGAGTTACGTTGGGTGTCTCTGGTTTATGGAAACAAGGCCAGGGGGGTGTGGAAGGCATTGGAGGAGATTTGGCCCCGGGACCAGGGCCCAGACTGACCCACGTAGCAGCAAATTGTTACCACTGCTTTGCTTCTGCGGTACAACTTTCCCTTTGTGGGATTAAAGAGAACATCAAAATATTTTGACAGGCCTTTCCCAAATGAGCCTGTGTGGATCCCTGCCCTCGATGCCGAGTGGAGCCGGAGGTGGCCTGGGGGCCCGTGGGGCCAGGTGGCAACGGATGGGCAGATTCCAAGACCCTGGCTATGCCTGGCTGTGCCAGGGTCTGGTCCTGGCTCCTTTGTGCACACAGCATGCGTCTGCAGTGTGCAAGCCCGTAGGTGTGCGCGTTAGAGTGTGGCACTGGCTGGAGGTGTTGGCTGAGCGAGGGGTAGAGGTCACAGTCCCTGGCAGTTGTGGGGTTGAATCCTGGGTCTGTCTATTAAAGGCAGGGCACCTCTCTGACCCTGTTTTGTCTGGAGCATGTAAACAGGGTAAACACAGCCCCCTCCAGGGCTGCACTATGGTTAAATGAGATAACACGTGTCCTCAGCATGGTGCTGGCCACGCAGTGCCTGCTGGATGCATGTTCGCCAGGGACCCCTGCGCCTTCCTGCGCACGAGGAGCTTCTCCAGGGCTGTGTTTGCAGAGCACACGTCCTTCCTTTACCCAGAGAAATATGCAGCAGACTGATCCCCGTCCCCGAAAGGGGAAAACCACCCAAATGTCCCTCAGCTGTCGAAGGAGTGAACCAAACGTGGCTTGTCCATTCAGTGGGATGTTACGGGGCCATGAAAAGGGACAGAGTACTGATATATGCTACAACGTGGGCGAACGTCCAGACCTTCTAGGGAAAAGAGCCAGAGAGAAAGGCCACCTGCTGCCCAATTCCACTGATATGAGATGTCCACGACAGGCCAGTCCGTGGGGACAGATCGCAGACTGGTGGCCAGCAGCCCCGTGGGGAGTGACCGTTTCACGTGTGTGCAGTCTCCTTTTGGAGCCTGAAAATGCCTTAGAATGAAACTGACGTGAAGTTGCATGACATTGTGAATGCGCCAACTACCCCTGAATTGTACGGTTCAAAATGGCTAACGTTTAATTTGTGTGACATTTATCTGTCTTCTAAAAAGCAGCGGGGGCGGGGGGGGTGTGAGTCCCAGGGGCGGTGGGGCCAGAGCAAATCCGTCCTTGTTCCTGAGGAATGCTGCCATGTGGAGTCGAGCCGTGCACAGAGCTGTCCCCTCCACGGTGACTCAGGCAGCCTCCGCGCAGGGTGAGAGGGGACCTGCCTGTAGCACGGCTCACCCAGCAGGGTGCCGGGGCCCCAACCCCACCTCCACCCGTGACAGCCTGCTGTTCTCAGCCCAGGTCCCCAGTGGGGCAAAGCTTCCCAGCTTCCCGCGTCCACTGGCCTCGGGAGTGAGCTCATGGAGGGTGTATCCAGAGCGGCTTCTCCCCTTGGGGTCTGGGAGCCTCTTCCCTGCTCCCCTTCCTGGGAGCCACGTTGGACACCTTCCCAACATAGGCCTTGAGTCAGCCTGGAGCCTCATCTTGGGGGTCGCAGACATCATGATTCACGTTCGCTTCTAGAAGGATCCCCATGGAAACCAGGCAGGTTTGGGTGGGAAGGAGCTGGCTCCCGGGGAAGCAGGGGGAGGTGAAGCCTGGGGGCCTCGGGGGGACTTTGGTCACCCCACTCCTTGCCTGCTCTGACGTGGGAGTCTGAGAGGGTTCCCGGTTCGGAATGTCGGCTCTGAGGGCCTTTGGGGGGTCACTAGGGGCCCTCATGAAGCCCCTCCAGGCTCTGCTCTCCTGAGCCCGATCCAGACATCGAGGGGACCCAGAGAAGCTCATCTCACAAACAGAAAAAGGAGAGCATTCTCTTCCTGGTCTGGCAGACACCAAGACCCCCAAGCTAGCCCCTCATCAGTCCCCAGGAGCAAAAAGGACAGAGGTACCCCAACTCCCTCGAGAAAGCGCATCGCCGAGCCCCCGGCCCCGGTGTGCAGACTTGCGTGGCCCCAGCCCCCGTGCGGCAGTCACGCTGCAGGCGCTTGGCCACCGGGCCAGTCCTCCCAAGCTCCCCTGGGTCAGAGCACGGCTTCTCCAGGACCCAGCCAGGCTTGGGGCTCAGGACGAAGGCCCCCCAGCCTTAGCCAGGACTCCCCAGTTCTCTTTAATATCTCTTTAATGAGACCAGTTTGGCAATGACGTAAAATATGCTTTTTTACCCTTTGTCCCAGTAATTCCATTTCTGGGAATCTGGCCTAAGGAAATAATCCTAAATATAGGGTAGAAAAACACGTTTCACAAGGATGTTCATTGTGGAGTTGTTTATAGTGGCATAAAATGAAACAGCCGCACTGTCCATGGTGGCGGGGGGAGGCGGGAGGCAGTGATAAAATAGTGGCCAAATGTTTTATAGCCCCTAAGTAATAGTTCTGGAAATTATTGTCCAGAATGTAAGATGTGCATGTGGTGGAACATTATGTGAAAAAAAGTGAGGGGAAGGCAAGTCACGAAATTATATGTACCGTATGACTTCGGCTCTGTAAAAAAAAAAAATAAAAAAATAAAAAAATTTTTAAATCATCAGGAAAGTAATATAAAGGTAATATACCAAAGTGCTCATGAGTGGTCTGGACGTCATTTTATCTGAAAGATCTCATTCTATTCATCGTCTTCCAAATTATCTACAATATTCACGCCTTGCCTTTCTTCGGAATATAATTTATATTCAGTAAAATTCACCCTTTTAGGGTGTAGATTTGTGAAGTTTTACAAAGGCATACAGTCAGGTAACCACCAGCACGATCGAGATGCAGACTATTTCCAGGGGCGCCTGGGGAGCTCAGTCAGTTAAGCCCCGGACTCTTGATTTCGGCTCAGGTCATAGTGTCAGGGTTCATGAGTTCCAGCCCCAACATGGGCTCTGTGCTGACCACGCGGAGCCTGGTTGGGATACTCTCTCTCGTTCTGCCCCTCTTCCACTCGCACATGTTCATTTCTCTCTCAAAAATAAATAAATAAAATTTTTTAAAAAAATATTTCCATCTTCCCAAAAAGCTTCCCCATGCCCCTTGGTAACGTCCCTGCCCACACCCTGGCCACTGGAGATCACTGGTCTGATGTCAAGTTCTGCCGTTTTGCTCCTCCTGGGAGGTCACGGACACAGAATCGTGCAGCACTGGCTTGCACTGCTTTGCATGTAGAAACAACCGGGTCCGCTTGTTCTCTTAAATGTACCTTTCAGAGCTGGATTTCCCAGCCTCCCTCAAGTGGAGGGGAATTAAATGTTTCTTTTCTGTCTGACTCAGCCTTTACCCCATATAGGAATCTCCTCCACCGTAACTCAGATCGCCGTGTTCAGATTACCAAGGAATTATCAGTTATCTGTGAAACCGCCCCAGTCGTGTGAAAGCACCCGGGACGAAGGAGGCGCGAGGTCAGCGCTGGCTCACACCTGAATCCGAAGAGAGCATTCAGGGGCTTTCAGACCCAATCTGTCCCCTTTCGTTTGCAAGCCTCCGGAGTTCCGGTCTAGGTACTGTCGGCGAAGGCGATGCTAGTAAATAACATAGCAACAGTTAATTCCTTCCGTGAACGTTTTATTTTAGAACAGTTTGAGACGTCCAGAAAAGTTTCAAAGGCAGTAGTACCGAGTTTTCTCGGTAGTTTCCCTCTACCCCAGTTGTGAACATCTCCCGGAAAACTCCATACACTTGTCACAACTAATGAACCGAAAGTGATATGCTGTTATTAAAGCCTCTGCTTTATTTGATTCCCTTCGTTTTTACCTAATGTCCTTCTTCTGTCCCAGGATCCCATGGGGCATCCCACAGTACATGGACTGGTCCTTCCCCACAGACAGAGAATTCTCATGTTTGGGACAGTTGCTTGGACTTTCCTTGGTGTTGATGAGTACTGGTTGGGTGTTTTGAGCAACGTTCTTCAGCTGGGGTTTATCTGATGCTTTTCTCATAGTTAGACCAGAGGTATGAGTCTGGGGGAGAAAGATCCTACGGGTAGGGTTTATTGTTTCTCACAGTAGTTCATTGTACTGCGCCTTTCAGAATGTTCCAGATGCGGTGCTAAGCCTTGACAGACTGGATCTCTTCTTTAAGCCTTCTAATAATCCTGTCCAGTAAATTCTCATTTTACCATTGGCTGAAATGGACTCAGAGAGGTACAGTAACTTGCATGAAGTCACACAGTGAAGAGGCTCAAACACAGGTCTCGTTGATTGTACAAATTCTGCTTTGAGCTAGTACAGCTTCAAACAGTGGGAAAGCAGTACATCTGCTATTAAAAACCAGTATGTATTTATTTATACCCAACCTTTCCCCAAAAAGCCTGTGTTGCAACTTCTAATCAAGGCCACATTGAAGCAGCTGGAGCAGGGTCGTGAGAAAGGCAGCCACGGCCAGGCCCCGCCTCCCGGGACTCGCGCACGTCGGCAGTGGTCATCCCCCGGAGCGTGGCGTGGCCGCGGGCTTGACGCGAGCACGGGCAACATGGAGCTCGTAGCGTCCCAGGGTCCCCAGGGAGGCAAGTGGGAGGCAGAAGCCTCGAGGCCTGCAGGTGTGCTTCTAGAGAAACAAGGCTGGCCATTGGCTTGGCTTGGATCATCGAGTCCACATATTTACGGAATGGGCCTTTCTGTCTTGCTGTTGTGTGGTGTGGTCTGGCCGCTTTCCAGATGCGTTAGTGGCCATGGCTCAGGCCGTGTCCTCTGGGCCTCTGCGTGTCTCGAGGGGTCAACGGGCTGGAGCTTGGAGGCCGACCAGACCTTGTGAAGGGAGGGAGGCGGACGTGGGCCACTGTAGAAAGGCCTTCGGCGCATCTGGTACCAGGGTGCCATTGCTTCCAAAAGGAGGGTTGTTGTTGGTTTTTTTTTTTTCCATTTATTAATTTTTAATTCTAAAGTTTAATTTTTAAATTAACCCCACAAAAGCATCTTCCCCTGAGTATGTTCTGTGTCGTGAGTAGAAGTAATACCTGGATGAACACTTTGTTGTGAGGAAAACGACTACGCCCGGGCCCGGCTCAGTGCCAGGGTCTCTTTGGGCACCTGGAACAGAACAGGCGGGGACTTTGCTCTTGTGCTGGAACGTTGGCCGGGGAGACAGTCCGCACACAATCAGTACTTGCACGTGAGCTCAGCTAATACGTGTGTAACCGGTCCCCCGAGCTCCTGGGGGCCCTGGGATCTCAGGACAAGATGTGCAGTCAGCGCCGAGTCATCGATGGTGGCATACCGAGAAGGGAACAGCGCGTGGACACGGGCACAGGCTGCGGGGAGAGCGGAGCCCACACGGGTGCCTCCAGGGTGCACCCCCATAACTGTCTTGGTCAGATGCAGCGGCTCCCGGGATTGGTGCTGAGGGGTGGGCCCTTGGCTGGCGGGAAGGGCAGAAGGGGTCTGGCTGCCACTCCCCCAGCCCCCCTCACCCCCACCCCCAGCCTCGTTGTGCATCTGGGCCTGCTCAGGAGCCTCCAGGCTGTTCCTGAGTCTTTTCCGCAAACAGCACTCCACCCCAGACCCCTGGCCAAGCCCACAGGACCCTCTGGGAATGTCCCCCCTGAACATGCCCAGCTTGTTCCCCTGCCTGCGCCTTTGCACTGGCCCCGGCCTGGACCTTTGCACTGGCCGTGAGCTCCGGGACGTACCTTCGCGCCTCCTCTCCAGGGCGCCGTAGCTCTTAGCCCCTGCGAGCACACCCTCTTGGGTTCTTGGTGCAGCACCTGCTATTTAGTTGCGAGTTTGGTTTGTTATCTGTTTGCCCCCCTGGGCTCCTGTCTGACCCCTGCTGTATCTCCAGGGCCCGGCATATGGGCCTATAACGTAATAGCCACCCTATAAATACTCAGAGGAATGAATGAGTAAACGAATGAATGAATGAACAAATCAATGGATCAATCTCTCTCACTTCCTGAGCCCGGTGACCGATCATATCAGGGAAATTTGACACCCTCAGCCCTCTCCGCCTCCCCCGCCTCCACCACCACTGCCGTATCTCCACGTGGGCCGGAGAAATGGAAACAGAAAACCTCGCGGAGGTCCTAAATCCTGATGGCAAAATGAGCGCGTCAGGCCACGGACTGTAAACGGCACCCCCTCTTGTTTGCAGCACCATGGGGCGTGGTGAGGGCACCGACTTCCAAGTCACCAGCTCAGTCCGGCCCTGGCCAGCCCCCGTCCCAGCTGGCCGACCCTGGGCGGGCCACGCGACATCTCACTTGCTCGTCGTGCAGTGGGACGGCCCCGGCACCTCCTCCGTGGGGCCGCTGTGAGGATGGACGGAGACGCGCTCGGCACGTGTCAGGGCAGGGGAGAGAGGGCAGGGACCAGGACAGAGGGGAGGGCTGACCTCACGGAGCTGTGGCCTGGCCAGGAGGCAGGCATCAGTAGATGGCATGTGATAGAAGTCCACGGTGATAAACGGGGTGCAGGGAAGGGTGTGGCCGGGTGGACTGGAGAGTCTGGAGGGCAGGCCCCCCCAGAAGTCCTGGGGAGGTGAGGCCTGGGCAGGGGAGGAGGAGATGTGGGGATTGGGGTAAACCTCGGGGGGACAAAGGGCAAACTGACTGTGTGTGGCCACCGAGTGGGGAGGGCTGACGGAGAAAACGGGGTGCAGCTGGAGGAAGGAGCCTGGCGGGGGTGGACGGGCGCATGGGATCCGTGTTTGGGCCACTGGGAGCAGGGAATAGGGGGACACAGTGCGCCGACTTGGAACGCAGCCCCGGGTCCCGGGTGGGGAGCGCGTATCTAGGTGGGGAGACGGGACCGGGAAATCACAGGGGATCTATGACTGCTTGCTGAGCGGGAGAAGGCGGTGGCTTGGACACCGCGAGGGCCGGCGGGATCCAGGCACTGCCCGGTGCTGGGCCCAGCCAACGCCCAGAGGACCCCTCCACAGGCTCTGCCCTCCAGGCGCCCCCGGTCTGCTCCCGACTCTGCACCCCCAGACACGCCGGTGAGCTTCCACCGCAGCCCCCTTCCGCCAGCTTCCGCCCCCGTCCAGATGCTGCCAGAGACTCAGGACGGGGTTCCTTTGGTCTCCAGAGCTGCCCAGTGTCTGTACCAACTCGGGTTGCTTGTTGCTCAATTGCAGATGTTTTTCTAGAACCTTCTTCTGAGGCGTGGATACTGTGCCTGATCTTGTAACCAATGTGTGTCTTATCTTTTTCTTTTTTCTTTTCTTCGCTGCAGCCAACTGGGTACATGGAAAACTCGGTCTCCTACAGCGCAATTGAAGACGTTCAGCTGCTGTCCTGGGAGAATGCCCCGAAGTACTGTTTACAGCTCACAATCCCTGGGGGAACCGTCTTGCTGCAGGTAGGAGAGACAGACATGAACTAGCATCTTCCTCGGCGCGCCCCCCTCACTCTCCGCCCTCCCGCAGAGGAAGGCGGAGGCTCCCGGGAAGAAAGGTTATTTAGCTTAGGGCGCATTCTTCCTCAGCAGAAGAAAGTTATAAAGTGTGCGGCCCTCTGGGGTAGAGGGGCAGGGACCGTGCACAGACCGAGCTCCTGCGTGCCCGTCGCAGCCCAGGGGCCTGTGTCTTGTGCTTTTCTTTCTCTTCACCAACCTGAGAAATAGGTCTTTTGATCTCCAGGTTACAGATGAGGTAACTGAGGCACAAAGGCACGTTTTTAGGCCTTGAAAGGCTATAGAAGAGCAAGGAAGCAACACATGCCACCTTTTGCTCTACTTCCAGTGAGGAGGAGGAGGTTCTTCTTGTTGGTCTAAGTCTTTTTTTTTTTTTTTCCTTTGAGAGAGAGAGAGTTTGAGAGCGCGCACACCATGAGTGGTAGAGAGGGGCAGAGGGAAGGAGTCTCAAGCAGGCTCCATGCTTAGCATAGAGCCTGACCCCGGACTCTGTCCCACGACCCTGGGATCATGACCTGAGCCGAAATCAAAGGTCAACCGACTGAGCCACCCAGACGTCCCTCTTGGTCAGTCTTGTAAGACTGATGGAAATAGGAGCTGTCTCCTTGGAAAAGGGTGCATTTTGTGTGTGTTGGTCAGGGCTATTGTGTGGAAATGATGCAAACATTAAGACTCTCTGAAGCAAAAAGAGAATCTGATGCTGTAATTGTGTTAAGAAACTGGGAGGTCTGAGAGGCCTTCAGGCATAGCTTGATCCAGGAGTCAAATGGTATTAATATTCAGTGCCTCTCTCTGTCTCTCCATCTCCTGGCTCTCTTTCTGTGCATTGACTTCATTGTCAGGGAAGGCTTCTCCATGCATGAGAATGATGAACTTTTTTTTTTTTAATTTTTTTTTTAATGTTTTATTTATTTCAAGGAGAGAGAGAGAGACACAGCGTGAGCAGGGGAGGGTCAGAGAGAGAGGGAGTCACAGACTGAAACAGGCTCCAGGCTCTGAGCTGGTAGTCAGCACAGAGCCCGACGCGGGGCTCGAACCCACGAACCGCGAGATCATGACCTAAGCGAAAGTCAGACGCTTAACCGACTAAGCCACCCAGGCGCCCCTGNGAGTCACAGACTGAAACAGGCTCCAGGCTCTGAGCTGGTAGTCAGCACAGAGCCCGACGCGGGGCTCGAACCCACGAACCGCGAGATCATGACCTAAGCGAAAGTCGGACGCTTAACCGACTAAGCCACCCAGGCGCCCCTGATGAACTTTTTTTTTAAAGTTTATTTATTTATTTTGTGGGAAAGAGATCATGCGTGTGGGTGCATGAGCATGGGAGGGGCAGAGAGAGGGGGGGAGAGGATCCCAAGCAGGCTCCGTACTGCCAGCATAGAGCCTGACACAGAGCTGGAACTCATAAACCGTGAGATGACAACCTGAGCCCAAAATCCAGAGTCGGTCGCGTAACTGACTGAGCCACCCAGGCACCCTGGGAAAGAGGGACTTCTATCCTTAAAAATGTGACAGCCCATTTTCCTTCCAGTGTCCTTTGGTAAAATGTGATAGAAGAATCTGATTGGCCCCGTTGTAGTCACATGTGTCCCAGGAAAGGCCCCACCCTAGGTTACATACCCAGCCTTCGCCGCGGGAGGCTGTGTATTCTGATGGCCGTACTGAGACCTTGTGGTCCAGGAAAGGTGGGTCCACCAGGCAAGGGACCGTGGCTGAAGAAATTGCTGCAGTGCAAACATGCCACGTGTCCCATATCGTTTCGGGCAGAGCCATCCCAATCTCCAGCAGGGACCCCAAGTCAGAGACTGCGCATCCGGAGAGAACGCATTCTCTCATCGCTGGGAGAAAAGGCCCATCTGTTAGGAACGTATTCTCTCTAACTCTGTCACTCCACGGACATCTGCCCTGAGCCTCAATGGATGCTCCTAAAACGTGTTTCCGAAGCGGCCACTGGATTGTGTAACGACATTCGAGGCGAGAGGCACACAGTTTGGCCTCTGAGGAATGCTGAGCCCCACACGCTGACTGTAACAGCGGATTCTTTAGAAAAACCCTGTTCTTTAACTGTCATCTCTTGAAAGGCACTGAAGCCGTGCCCTCTCATCTGTTGTCTTCGCAGTTCTGGCACCCTCGGCCCTTGGCCGCCTTTCTTCTACCTGCCCTCACCTTTTCCCTCCTCCCGCGAACCCCACCCCCCCCGCCCCCTTCCCGCCACCAGCAGAACTGTCCTGTCTGTCCTTCAGGCCCCTCCGACAGCTGCTGTCAGGGCTGGGGCAATAATAGGGTTCTGTGGAAAGCTGAGAAGAGAGGGTCAGAGAAAATACAGAGCGCTGAGCCGGCCTGTCCCCCGGGCTGGGGAAGGATGGTAAATGAGCCCCTTGGCCCCATCCTTGAAGAGTTGCAGGGTCCTCTGGGGAGACCGAGCTGTAAACACATGGCTACAGAGATAACAGCTAAAATAGAGGCCCGTCGTGGAGGACAGGAACTGACTCACTCGGCCTGGGGGTGCCAGAGAGGGCTCCCCGGGGGTGGCGATGTTATGGCGGGGTGTAGAGGGATGAGTAGGATTGTGCCAGGATGGGGGGCACGCACCGGGGCAGAGGCAACACGGGTGCAAAGCATGAATGTGGGAGCAAGAGGGTGCTTGCTGCCCTGGAAGGGAGGGGGAGGCAGGTTCAGGGCCCCATGGACACGTCCATTGCTCTGGGGTCACAGCCAGACTGTACGGGTCCTGTGAGCTGAGTGAAGAAGCCAAGGCTCTGGGTTCCCCATGGGGGCAATGGGGAGCCATGGAAAGCTCTTACAGAGTAGAAGGGACTATAGGGGTGAGTCTAGTTGCAGGGCAGAGATGGAACACCAGAGGGACGCAGGAGGGAGGAGACCTTGAACTAGTCCAGCTAGAGGGGGGAGGGCCTGAGCCCCCATCTCCTGGGCTGTATACTAGTTGCTGCCTGGCCACCAGGAGGCCCGTGTCGTTTCTGGGGCTGGAGGGGCCAGCATACCCCCAAGGAAGGCCGAACGCCCCTCGCCCAGGGGCAGAGGGCCGGGGAGGCCGAGAGGGATGTGGGTTGCCGGGCAGTGGAGTGTCCCTTTAACCCAGGCCGTGGCTGCGGGCCGGCTGTGATGACTCGCCTGGCTGGGACTGCATCCGGCCGTGGCCTCGCGTCAGAGCTCCCCCTGCCGAGCCGACAGGCGGGCCTGCGCCAGCACCCCCGTGCCCGCCACCCCCCGGGCTCCGGTGGACAGAGCCTGGAGCGGGAGCGCGGGGCCCAGACGCAGCCCCCCACCCCGTTCCTCGGGGAGCCCAGGTGGGTGCAGCCCCCCCACCCCTACCTCAGCCTCTCCTTTCGCCGTTTCCACCGGCTTCTACCCTGCTTCCTCCCCGTCATCTCCCTCCTCCCTCCCTCCCGTGATTCACGGGTGGTGTGTGGCCGTCTTGTTCCATAAATGGGCTCTCGGTCATCTTGGAGATGGGCTTCGGGCTGGGAGGCCGGAGGGTACCCAAAGCCCCGGGGGCGCTCCTCACGCGCCGTCGACACGGTGGGCAGGACCCCTCTTCGGGTTTGTCCTGGGCTGTGTGACGGGACCCAGAGCTGTGGCATGGCCGAGCCGTCGCCACGGCGGGGAGGACCAGGACACAGCCTGCCATGCTCAGGGGCCGAGGCCGGCTGGACGAGCCTCGTCTGGGGGCCCCTGGCCTGACGGGAGGCGGAGGATGAAAAGGCCCCGAGTGGTGCTGTCCGACGGCGGCCACCAGCCACACCGGGCTGTCTGCACTTTAATTTATTAAATCAAATTGAGAATGCAGATCCACGGGCCACTGGCCACGTTTTGAGTGCTCGATGGCCCTCGGACCCAGTGGCCGCCGCGTGGACAGCGCAGACAGAGGCCGCTTCCATCGTCGCAGAATGATGGGGATGCTGCACGGGCCTGGACCCCGGGACTTCTCGCTGTGACCCCGTGGCCCACGCACCGCGTCCCTGCTGGAGGAAACAGCCTCACAGGGCTGGAGGGCCCGGACTGTTCCAGCATCTCCGCAGAGGGTCACGTCCTGCCTCATGTGCACAGCTGTCCTCTGCCTCGGGGTGACGGTGAGGCTGCAGCGGCCCCCCGTCCTGGCCTGCTAGGCTCCCGCCCTCGCTCTCTCGTTCAGGTTCTCCGTGTCCACGTGACTCTGTGCTCCTGTCTCTCTCTGATACTTTCTCTTCCCCCCTCTCTCGCTACATTTCACTCTCTGCTTCCCTTGCAGTTTCTTTTTTTCTCTGATGTCTGTCTCCGCCCCGGGCCCCGGCTCTCCGTGCATCTTGACTTAACTGCCTCTGTCTCCTCCTCCCTCTGCTCCTCCCTCTCCAACCTCCCAGGGACCTCCCGACAAAGCTGCTTTGTTACAGTTTGAATCGGTGCCTCACTCGGACCTCTGGGGAGCTGACCTATCTGAGTTCAGGGAAGGTTAAGAGACGCTGTCAGGCCAACGTGCCTTCGCCCCGCGCAGAGACCCCGAGCCATCTGCCAGCAGGTCGCGTCTCCAGACAAAGGCGCCAGCCTCCCAGCCTGGTCCAATTGGTGTGTTTCTGGCTGCTTTGTGTTTTCCAGCGTGAGCTCCCTAATGCCATGTTATTAGAGTCCCCGGGTGCAGAAAGGGCCTATTTATCTTCTTTCCCCCCTTAATGCCCTTTGTGCTGATGTTTCATTGTGAGGCGGTAACTACATAAGAACATAAACGGTGCACTGAAAGCATCCGGGGCGGGGCGGGGCGGGGGAGAGGGGTGGCTCCTGGCTGGCCTGTGGGGTGGGGTGGCCGGCATCCACGAGCCCTGTTGATGTGGCGCCCATCCTCTGGGGGTCTGTGCCCCGCAGCGGGGTTTACACCCCGTCCGTGAGAAGTAGACAGGCGCCCCCTGCTCCTAAAACAGGGCTCCGGGCGGAACCAGAGCATGGAGCCTCTGCTTTCCCGATGGTCCCCGAGACAGGCTCTTCTCCTGAGAGGGTCTCCAGAGGCCAGGCGGCAGAGGGCAGGGACAGGGTGGGTTCCCTTCTTACTGGAAGCTGGCGAGAAAGAGCTTTCCGGTCCAAAAAGCACGTGCTGTTTTTCCCCTAAGAAGTTGGGCCAGGAAGGCGAACTTGGGAACAGTCACCCCCAGTGCACCCTGGGCTGTTTTTCTCACCTCTCCAGACAATACAACAATGAGGGAGAACTTGGCAACTTTCGAAGAGGAAATTAGGCAGAATTTGCCTGGAACGAGGCCCTTCCAGTATTCGAAAGATTTATCGCTAGGAGAAGCTGGCTCTGGCCCCAGCAGGCTTCCAGGGGCCCTTTCCCATGCTTGAATCGAGTGACCCTCAGGACTCAGCTGCACCCCGCACCCCACGGGACCGAGCCGTCCTGGTCAGCTGCTCACACAGCAGTGCAGGAACGGCATCCGCCGGCCGCACATCGCCCAGTCCAGGGGGGACCTCGCCTTGTCATTGAAGGGACTCAGAGATACCTATGCAGGGATCCTGGACGTCCGTTCTGCCCCCCGCCCAGCAACATCCGTCCTTTGGAACTAGACAAACCAGAAGAAGGAGCAGTTCAGGGCCCACCCTCTCTGGCTCCCTCAGTGAGAGATGGAGGAAAGTTCTGCACCCCCTCTTGTTTGCGGGGTGGGGCCTCCTGCTGATTGGAGCCCGAGCCAAGTCCCTCCTCCTCCCCTCTCACCAAGCGTGATGCCTTCAGACTCCCCAGCCCAGTTCCTGGAAGGCCGCTGGAGCCCGGGCACACGGCCCTCTCATTCGGGGGGGGCAGCCTGTGCGGTGCCTGGGCCCCAGCGTGGCTCCGCCCACTCTACCTGTGCGGCCTTGGACGAGCAGGAATAGCCTCTCGGGGGCGCGGATTCTGTCTGTGAACCGGAGTCGTAAGACCTGCCTCCTTGGGTGTTGTGAGGATCCACATTATTACACGTAAAGAACTTAGCGCCGTGCCTGGGCCTCGCAGGTTTTCAGGAAAGGACGGCCATGACTCTTTCTAGTCTTAATCAGATTCACCTTGGGGCAGAGGGGGTGTCAAGATGGAGCAGTCCTTTTGAAGTTTTACTGCTCGTGAAATTTTCTCCAACGAGCAGAATGGGTGATGCTTCACCCATCTATCTAGCTCTCCTTCCACCCGATCCGTTTATACCTCTGTCTCTCCGCCCATCTATCCATCCATCTACCCATCCATCATCCACGCATCCATGTATCCATCCATCAGCCATGCAACACCTCAGCCATTCTTTTACCTGACAAACGTTTCTCTGGGCTTTGGGGGCACCGCAGTGAGTAAGTCAGACGTGGCTCCTGACCTCATAGAGCTCACAGTCTGGAGAGCGAGAAGGGCAGTGTGATCGGCAATTGCAGGGCAGTGCAGTTCTGCTCATTGAGGTTGTGTGGTCGGGGATGGCGAGGGAGGGATGTGAATGTTGGGTGAGAACTGAAGGGGTGAGTGGCGCGGCAGGCCCCGAGGGAGGGGTGAAGGCAGGGTGTTCCTGGTAGGGTGTACATACAGTCGGCCTGAGAGCCACGCAAGAAGCACAGCAAGCCAGTTCATGCGCGATTGTGCCGCGGCGGCAGGCAGCCCCGACTTCTCAGTGGCTCAAAAAAACAAAGGATTGTTTCTCACTCAGGCCGCGTGTCCGTGTCCGTTGTGGGTCAGCACTGCTGATGCCGTCTGGGGTGTTCCTGGTGACCACGGCAAGGGAGGGGGGACCCCGCTACGTAGTGTGCTGGCTCGTCGAGGCTCCACGGCACATGACACAGATCCCGTCAGCTCACGCTGGGTTGGCCGGAGCCAGCGCCGTGGCTTCGAGCACCTACGGCGAGCCGGGAGGAGAGCCGGACGCCCCGGGGAGTACGCTGACGAGGCCACAGCGAGCCTGCGCTGGGGAATGATGAGCCCAGCGGGTGGGGTGGGGACATCTGCCGTCTCTGCCTCCCGCAAGCGGGGACGCAGAGCCAGACGGCACCCCCGCCATTTGTCCCCGTGTCATGAGTCCACTCGGCGCACTTGGTGACCCCGGCTTCACCTGGGACGTAGCAGTTAATCCGACCGGGCTCTGTCTCCTTCCCCATCCTGTGCGTGGGATGAGGCTCTGAGAGTGGCGGGAAGGAGGCCAGGGGTGTGTAGGGCAGAGAAGAAGGGGCGCGTGCCAGACGAGTTGTAGCAGCGAGGGCGATGGTGTGCTCAGGGGTCGGGCCGTGTCAGTTCCCAGGCGGTGGCAGGGCCCTCCGACGTGCTCTCGCTCTCAGTTCCTCAGCTCACAGCGAGGCGTGCGAAGCAGTGTGCTCGATGCCTGGTGGGTCACCCAGCCGCTGGTCTTGCCCTGCACCATCTCCGTTCCTCCCCTTGCCTTGGGGAGGCGGGTGCCCCGGGTCCCTGGTACAGACGGGGTGGTCCAGGGTAACACAGCTGTTCTCAGCTGGGATCCATCAACTGCTCCGCCAAACCCGAACCTGCATTCTCTCCAGAACGGACGCTGACCTCCTCACGGGGGGATGGGAACGGCTGGGAAGCTCGGTGTGGGCCGGCGAGGGGGCTCCCACAAGGGGGAGAGGCTTGGAACGGGCAGGGGGTTCTGCCTGAGAGGGGAGGCGGTGGGGCAGGCGAGCCAGGGCTGTGCACTGAAGGAACCTGCCTCCCTTCTAGACCACAAGGCCGCCATGAAACAGGGCACAGCGGACCCAGCTGAGAGCTGGGCGCGCGGCACTAGGCACCAGGGCAGGGGAGGGGACCTGCACAGCCGCTCCTACTCAGCAGCAAGCTGGGCACGTTGAGGTCAGGCAGAGCCAGACCACCTGGGGGTGGGGGTGGGGAGGAGGGCTCAAGGTATAACAGGGCGGCGGGGGGGGGGGGGGGGGGCGCGCTGCTCTGGCCAGCACCTTCCAGAGGAAGGGAAAATGCTTTGGAATGTGCATTTCTGAGAAGGAAGAAGTGTCCGAGGGTGCCTTGCAGATCCATCAGCCTCCAGCAGGAAAGGAACACACTAGAAGACTTGGCGGGAGCCTGGAGAACAGGCTGAGGCAGGTGGTAGGACCCTGCCCCAGCCAGGCTAGATTCACCTTTAGCAGAGGACACCCCCTGCCTCGGGATGAATTCTTACCCCCTTGATCCCAGCATTACTTTGCTCAAGACCCAGGGTCCTGGGCAGGGGCTTCTGACTGAGGCGGCCTGGATCACCTGCTCACAGTCAGCCAAGGGCACGGCGCCCCCCTCACCTTAAAACTCCCTAACAGGGGCTTGCTCACTGCGGAGGTTCCCAGAATGGGAGGGACTGGGCCTGGTCACGGGGGAGACAGGTCTGTGTTAGGTCCGGTTGCCGAGGCAAAGAAACAGAGTCACCACCTAGTACTTACTGCTCTGCTTTCCAGTCTCCTGCTTTGTGGGTGTTCATTCATTCCTGTGCAACCAGCCCCGCACCGGTACCGGGTACTGCTAATCAGCGTGGGGATTTGGGAATAACACTCTGCCCTCAGGGTGTCCGCGTGGCTCAGTTGAGCATCTGACTCGATTTTGGCTCAGGTCATGATCCCAGGGTCATGGGATTGAGCCCTAAGTCAGGAGTGTGGAGTCTGCTTGAGATTCTCCCTCCCTCTCTCTCTCTCTCTCTCTCTCTTTCTCTCTCCCCTTCCCTCCCCCATTCATGCACTCTTCTTTCTAAAATAAAAAATATGGGGCGCCTGGGCGGCTCAGTCGGTTGAGCATCCATCTTTGGCTCAGGTCATGATCTCACAAGTTAGTTCATGGGTTTGAGCCCCGCGTCAGGCTCTGTGCTGACAGCTCAGAGCCTGGAGCCTGCTTCGGATTCTGTGTCTCCCTCTCTCTCTGTCCCTACCCTGCTCATATTCTATTGTGTGTGTGTGTCTCTCTCTCAAGAATAAAACATTTTTAAAATATTTTTATAAAAAAAATTTTTTTTTTTTAATGTTTTGAAAAGGACTCGGCTCTCATGGAGCTCATTCAGCAGGCCTCGCTCGGTCACCTGACGCCCCAGGCTCTGGGGGTACAGTGGTGGTCACACCCAGGCATGAGTTTGCAGGGCAGCGTGCTGGGGCCCATGGGCACAAAGGAGAGGGGATGGGAGTCTCTCCCTCCCTCTCCTCTCTTCTCTCTCTTCCTTTCTATCTTCACTTGGTCATTCGGTCCATCTAGTGACACCAACCTTGGGGCACTGCCCAGGCCCCCCGTGCACCCTCAGAACCAACAGAGCAGCCCCTCTGAGCATGAAGCCAATCTGTCCCCACCTCCCACACTGCTTTTCTTCTGCGGCTCTGACATATCACCACAAATTCAGCAGTTAAGACAACACAAATTTACAACTTGTTTGTCTCCAGTTCTGGAAGCCAGAAGTCTAGCACGGGGCCCACCGGGCTAAAATCAAGATGTCACCAGGGCTAGATCCTTCTGGAAGCTTCTTGGGAGAATAGCTTTCCATGCTTTTTCCAACGCCAGAGGCTGTCTGTGTCCCTTAGCTTGTGACCACATCCCTCCAACCTCGGTTTGTATCTCTAACTCTCTGGCATCCGGCCTCCCTCTTGTAAGGACCTTTCCGATGACATTGACTCACCCAGAGAACACAGAGCGACCTCCCCATCCGAAAGCCCTTAACGTACTCAAATCTTAGCGAAGCCCATTTGCCGCCCAAGGTGAGGCCTTCACAAGGACAGGCACGTGGACGATCTGTGAGGGTCCTGTGTTTGGCTTGCCGCACCTGCCCTTCTCTCTGGCCAACTTGGTGTGTGAAGGAGCCCAGAAATGGCTGTGGGCTGGGCATGTGCGGGGCCGGGGTGGGCTCATACCAGCCGGAACCACCCCCCGAGGGCAGATCAGATGCGTCTCTTCCCAACCGAGGTCCAGGGATTTCCCTCCTCGTAGCGTGGAATCAGCCAAAGTGGGATCACGGGCAGCACAGAAGGTGGCAGAAGGTGGCGCGCGCTGTGAACAGGGCTTTTTTATTCTGCAAGCCCGTTCCACATTTACCAACACCCCACGGGCCGTGGCTGCGCAGCTACTGATCAGCACTGTTTGTACGGTGTGGGCACATGCCAGGCGCTGAGCTAAGCAAGCGCTCTGCGTGGATTGTCTCACTGTTTGGGCTCCTTGCCCTGCTCTCCCCGACCATGGGGTGTATTTTATCATCCTAATCAACAAGAAGTGTCACAGGACCACAGGGCTGGGTCAGCACTGACGGAGGTGCCTCTGGTCCCGTGAGACTCCCCTTCAGCCTCCGCCTCCCCAGTCAGGTGACAAGGCCTCTGTGTCTTCAGGGAACTTGAACGCAGGTCACCCACTGCAGAGGTCCCTGAACCGCACGGAAGGTGCCCCCCGGCCCACTCCCTGCCCAGGGTGGAGATGCCAACCCACCTGTGTCCGCAGGCTGGTATCGGTCTGTCTGGGGTTCGGCACAAGCCTCCGAGTTTGCCCATGGGGGCCCGATACCCTGCTGCACTGGCCACTGGACGGGTTCGTTTATTCAAGCCCAGAGATGTCCCCAAACTCTCCCCTGGGAGAGCGGCTGATGCCCCGTCAGGGACTTGGGTAGGGTGCCTGGATCCCCTTGGTGGAAGGTGACCTGAAGTTATACCCGCTTGTGCATGCGTGCGTGCGTGCGTGCGTGCATGCGTGTACGTGTGTGTGTGTGTGTGTGTGTGCGTGCGTGCATGTGTATGCAGGCTGGGAACAGAAGTTGGATGGACTTCATACTTGGAAAGAAGCTCCAGCCTTTGTGAGAGTCCCTGGACCCTGAAAGTCAGGGTCAACTTAGAACAGAGAGCTGCGGGGTCAGGCGGGAACAGACACGGCATTTCTGCCCTTAGGGATGGTGACTGGAAAACTTGGAATGCCAAAACTTTGTGGTTTTTACAGCATGAGTCAGACTGCCTGGGTTCAAGTCCTAGTCCCACACCTACTCCCTGTGAGCCTGTGGGAACGTTCCTAACCTCCCTGAGCCTCAGTTTCCTCATTTGTACCGTAGGGGTGACGATGCCCACAGTCTAGACTTCCCAGGGTAGAATTGGAAGGACCGAACAAGCCGGTCCATGGCTGGGCCACGGCTCTGTCTGGTGTACATTAAACAAGCCGTAAAGACTGCTGTTATCACCCAGAGCCGAGCCAGAACAGGGGCGAGGGCCGCAGCAGCCTGAGAACCGCGGGCCTCACTGGGGAGGGATTAGTGACGACGGCAGAGATGACGATAGTGACAGAGGCTGCGACCCACCACCTGTCTCTGTGGCCGCCTGCTGTGCGCCAGGCCCGATCCTGCGCACCTTACAGGAATCATTCCCAATCCTCGCGCCACTCCTGCGAGATCAGGGATAGTGGCTCCGCTTTACAAACGGATCTAAGATGTAAGAAAACCCAGGCCCGGCTGCCAAGGTCTGCGAACTAGCGTGGCGTGGATCTGGGAGGGCGCTGCTCCCTGCACGGTGATTTTTAACTCCGGTCCACCTGAGTTCAAGGCCGGGCGCTTTCTTCCATGACTTCCCGCAGCTGGCAAGTGGTTCATAAACCCACAGGCTCTGAAGCCAGCCTGCTGGTGTGAATGCACTTAGTTGATGTGAGATATCAGAGACTCAGTTTCTCCCCGAAACAGGTATAGCGTTAGCCAGCTCACAGGGCAGTTGTGAGGGTTGGTGACGGAATATGTGAACGACAGACGCCAGGCGCCTGGAGCAGTGCCTGGTGGAAAGGAGGCGCCCGATCTGCTCCTACCGCCGCGCCCCTTCCCACCTGCCCCTCCCGTGATCCCGATTAAGTCAAGATGAGTGTACAGCGAAAGCTCTTCCAGCAGCCGGTGTCTGGAGCACATGATGGCAGTGGTGTCTTATTTCAGAAAAGTCCCCCCGGTTGGCGCTTCGGTCTTGGTTTTGTGCCCAAAAGGTTCAGCCGGGTGAATCCCTGTGCTCGGGCCGCACGGCAGACCCTGCCGGACGGGGCGGCCTGTGGCCCGAGTGCTGGCGGCCTGACTTGCTGCAAGCCGGTGACCGGGCCTTTGTGTTTTGTCGTTGCAGGCCGCCAACAGCTACCTGCGGGACCAGTGGTTCCATTCTCTGCAGTGGAAGGTAAGTCTGGCTCGGTTGCTCCCTCGGGGCGGCCGCCTCCGTCTCCGGCTGCCTCCTGCTGGCTCAAGGCGCGTCTGTTACACAGAGGGGCGAGGGCGGGCATCGCCTGCCTTCCAGGCCGCCCAGCCCGGGAGCTTCGCGCCACTGCATACCAGCCTGTCCCCCTCGTCCCTCTGACGTTCCATGGCTTCCTCCCTGCCATGCCAAAAAGCCGTTCCTGCCCCTTGGCCATTGACTTTGCTCATGAGCTTTAGAGCGTTTGCCTGCTTCTAAAAGGATCATCGAAGTGCTTGCTTTCAGAACAGGGGCCCTCCTGAGGGGCTGGGTGAGGCAGGGCTCGGGGGCTCGAGGCTCTGAGTTGAAAGCAGCTTCGGAAGGTTGCACCAAACCTAAGTTTACCAGGGATTCCCACACCCAACCATTCTTCCCTGTCTTCACCTCCTGTCAGTTACCTGGTTCTTTTTTTTTTTTTTTTTAATGTCTTCATTTTATTTTGAGAGACAGAGAGAGTGAGCAGGTGAGGGGCAGAGAGGGGGACACAGGATCTGAAGCAGGCTCCAGGCTCTGAGCTGTCAGCAGAGAGCCTGATGCAGGACTCGAACCGACAAACTGTGAGATCGTGACCTGAGCCGAAGTCGGACACTTAACCGACTGAGCCACCCAGGTGCCCCAGTTACCTGGTTCTTCGGCCTGATTTTCCGGTTCGAGTCCAGAGCCTTTTAGCACATAAGGAGGTTAGTCCTCTGCTCGTCACTTTTGAGACCCAGGGGCCGGATCTGCTGAAAAGGGTCCTCCCAGCACCCTGGGGAATCCATGTTGTGCTCCCTGGTGTGGAGCGTGCAGTCAGCTCCTTCTTACGTACACCCGCCTCCCTGGCTCTCCCGCCTTCTGATCTTTTAGTTTAGAACAAGCCGTCCCAGTCCTGTGGCCTCATGGAGCCAGCAGGGTAGGGCTGCCGTGACCGGTGCGTGCCCCGAGCTGTCACCTTTACAGTGAGCTGGGAGCCGCGGAGGATGAGCGGCTGGCCCCGTGCGAAGCTTACGGCCTCGTGCCGTGTTGGGATGACCGAGGGGACACTCAGAATTCCTCCCGTGCCTCTAGAGCGACACTCTTCACAGCCGGACCGACGACGGAAATACAACCCTGCAGTAGTACATTCCTGGCCCTAAAGAGGGCCACTCCCCGCCTCTCCCTGCTGACAGCTGCAAGGCCACTTGCTCTGTGCCGTGTGGCAGTCTCAGAAACACAGCATCAGTCTCCGAGGGAAAGGACTAGAATTCATTGAGCACCTACTGTGTGCTCGGCCCGTCGTGTCCATTTGACCCTTGCCACAGCCTTGTAAGGCTGATTTCCATCACTGCTCCCATTTTATGCATGGGGAGGGTGAGGCTAGGCTGGGCCCACTCCCATAGCTAGTCAGGGCTGGAGGTGGGGCTCACCCGAGGTCCCTCTCATGCCCTCCGGTTGCCCAACGGAGGCAGAAGGCAGCGGACGGCATGTAGGGAGACAGCGTGGCACGTTCCTGCTCACAGAGTCGGCAGGTGTGGCCGAGACGTCCGTTTTCCCGGCAGGATTATCCCTCATCCCTGGGGCCCGGCTCCCTGCGGCCCTGCGTGTCCCTGGACAGGCACGGCCTACATCAAGACCCGCAGGGCCATCTGGGAGTTAAATGCCAGAGCAGTCCAGGGGCGGGGCCGGTAACAGGCACGGTGTGCTCAGGGGCTACCTGAAGGAAGAGGCCGTTTCACTGCCATGCACAACGGCTGCCTGGCCCCCTCCCCGTTCTGTTCTCTGGATGTGCTTTCCATGTGAGCGGGACACCCAGTAGGTGATTGCCTTGTTCTGTCTTAGCTCCAGAACGGGCAGGAAGCCCTAGGAGACAAACCGCCCCCTGGACAGGTTGGAAAAATGCCTCATTGCAAAGGTGGCCAAGATCAATGTCAAGGGAGCGGCTGGCTGTCTTTAGCGGAATCCCACAGAGCTGTGCCTTCTGCCTTCTGCCTTGTCCCAGTCTGGGCTAACTAAGAAGGTGGGCATAGAAACCTGAATTTTGGGAGACCGACTGGCTTAGAAAGATGACTGGAAAGTGACAGTCTTAAAACATGAAATTTAAACGTCAAGTATTAAACGTGTGGGATTCAGGCAGTTGATTGAACAAGCATAAAATTGGGGATACCTGGGCTTCTATTGGTTTCCAGGAAAACCTGGATGTCTGCACTCAGTTTTGGTGGTGCTTGGTTTCTTTGTGATTGTTAAATTTAAAAACAAGCCTCCAGGAAAGCCAAGTCAGTTTCAAGGAAGTGGTCAATGCCTGGCAGTGTGGTCTGTTTGTGAAGTGGTAGGTGGTGACCTTTGCTCTCCCTATGTAAGCATTCGCTCCCATAATGTAGGTATACTGCCACCAGGGGGCACTAGCATCTTCGAATCAGCAACTTGGTTTCAGTTTAGAGGCGATCGGAGGAGGTGTGCCCTCCCTTTTCAAAATGGCAAAGACATTTGAGGTGTTTGGAGGCCCTTTGGGCCAGCAAACTTGAGCTTGGAGGCCTGGATTCGAATTCTGATTGTACGGCTCGCTCGTCGTGTGGTCTGCATCGATTCGAGCAAGTGTTCATTAATTCAGATGCAGTTATGACTTACCAGGCACGCCGTGCGCTTTTCTGCTCATTGTCATTCGGCACAGGGAGGACCGAGGCTCAGAGAGGTGTAGTGACTCATCCCTAGCCGCACAGAGGATTTTAGTACAGATTTGTAGGGCTGCTGGATCCAGCTGTGCCTGAGTCTGAAGCTTTGGACTCTTTAGCCCACTTCGGATGTGATTTTATGCCTCTCCTGAGACAGCCTCTCTTTCCTCCGTATTTATAACTGACCTTCTTGGGTTTTTCCTTTCCTTTTCTTTTCAATATCTTTTGAAAACCAAAAATACGGACTTGAGAAATCCTGCAGCCTCAGCTTGATTTTTTTTTTAATTTTCTAAATATCGTTTTTGTTGGTTTTCCCCTGTCCTAACACGTATGTGCGTAGGGTGGCTACAGTGCACGTAGAAAATCCGTTCTTTAATTTGTAAAGAATGTTGCCTATTAAATACTACATTCCCATTGGTGTAGTTTTTATGCAGTTGTACTGGCATCTCTAGGGCATTCTCCGCAGAGAATTGTTCCCAGTGGGGCCACAGGCAGTTCTCTGGAGCTTCAAAAACCTTAAGTTATTGCAATAGCATGTGGCCCTCCAAAGTTCAGCCCCACTCAACAAAATCTTTTTTTTTTTTTAATTTTTTTAACGTTTACTCATTTTTGAGAGAGAAAAAGAGAGAGAGATAGCAGGTGAACAGAGGAGGGGCAGAGAGAGACGGGGAGACACAGAATCGGAAACAGACTCCAGGCTCTGAGCTGTCAGCACAGAGCCCGACGTGGGGCTCGAACTCATGAACTGTGAGATCGTGACCTGAGCTGAAGTCAGATGCTTAACCGACTAAGCCGCCTAGGCTCCCCTAACATCTTATTTTTTAGCATTTAATTTCAAAGAGAGGAAGGGAGATGGGGGAGTGTTTAATGGCTCCTGGGGGAGGGATAATTAGGAAAAGATTGGGAAGTGCCGTCGTGGGTACCTCAAGCCGTGTTGTGGGACAAGACAGTGTAACCACGATACCCGTGTGGTGTCCTCGCCAGCCTCTGCTCCATCCTGGGAATCTCGTGGCCCGGTGGCCACAGTGCAGCCTCGGTCCCCTTGGGGAATTTCCTCAGCCCAGGCCCCGAGTTTGGAGCATCACCTTGTCTCACTGAATAGCCTCTCGTCGTTGTCATGCGTGTGAGGAAATCCAAGTCACTGGCCCAAGCTCCCAAGGCAACCGGAAGGGGCGTGAGGCTTGACCCGCAGTGTCCCGGCTCCCAGAATCCCCTTCCCTGCAGGCCCCCACCCCCCAGCGGCTCTGCTGTTCCTCTCGGGCCTCCTCCCTTTGACCGGCACTGCTCAGGGAGACCCTTCCCACGGGAGGGCTGCCAGCATCTCCAGGCCCAGGCAGGAGGCCGGGCTGGGCTTACTCTGGGCGGGCGGTGGAATGGCAGGCGGCACCAGCCCTCCCAGGATCCTCTGCGGCAGAGCGCCGTGTCCTGAGGGCTCCCTGGAGAGGCCAGCCCTGTTTGGTTTGGGCGGTTGGGCCCCCGAGGCCAGTTCCCGGGGGCGTGGAAGCATAAACAGTTGTACCAAGTTAATGAGGCCTCATCTCTGACTCAGAGATGCACCTTGGAGGCCAAGTCCTGTGGAGCAGGCCCGTCTGTGTGCAGGACCGTGAAGGGACCGGCCTGCCTGTGTGTGCAAGGCCGTGAGGGGACGGCCCTGTCCCTGTTGTGCAGGCGTGTGAGGGCACGCAACGTGTTTACACAGCTGCGAAGAGACTGGCCTGTCTCCGCATCCAGGTTTAGAGGCGCGAGGCCCGGGTGTGCGCAGCCTGTTGGCGTGGACAGCACCTGGCCGGGCCGACACACGCACCAGGCCCGTAAATGAGCCCCAAGAGGCGAGTCACGCCTGCTTTGCACAGGCGGCACTTCCGGCCCCTCCAGCCCGGGGAAATGGCCTCCCCACTTCCCGAGAGGGGTTCCATCCTCGGCTGGGGCGTGGAAGGCTTGAAAACTAAGATGATTCTATGCCCCGGGGAAGCTGGGTTATCGGGAGCGGCCGCCGAGGCCTCCCCCAAGCGCGGGGCGCGGAGAAGCGGACTCCAGGGGAGCCGAGGAGCTGGCCCGTCGTCCCGTCCAGGGCCGCGGGGCAGAGGAACGCACCGGGCTCTGGGGGAACCCCGGCCCAGGTTTGTGTCCCCTCGGCCTCCCGCCCTGACCGCGCTGCCTCCTCTCTCCAGGCAGGTTTCCCCGAGGCCGCGCCGTCCTGGGCTCTGTCCCTCTCTGTATAGAGCGGGCGGGCAGGAAGGAACGTGAGTGCACATGCCCCTGTGAGTGTGTGTAAGTGAGTATGTGTGAGTGAATGTGTATATGAGAGAATGCGTGAGGGAGTAAATGTGTTAGTGTGTGTGGCTGAATGTGTGTGAGAGTGTGTAAGTGAATATGTGAGTGTCTGAGTGAATGTACGTGAGAGAATGTGTATTTGGGTGAATGTGTATGTGGGAGTGAGTGACTGAATGTGTGGGAGTGTGGGAGTGAATGTGTGTGTGAGAGAATGTGTGTGTGGGAGAATGGGGGGGCGAATGTGTGTGGGAGTGAGTGAAAGTGTGTGTGTGTGAGTGTGTGAGAGAATCTGTGAGTGAGTGAATGTGTGTGTGTGAGTGTGTGTGTATGTGTGTGTGTGAGTGAGTAAATGCATGAGGGGGGTGGTATGTCAGAGAGAGAGAGAGAGAGAGACTATGCATGTGAGGGGGTGGCCATGTTAGGAGTGGACTCCCGAGTCCAGAACCCGGGATCTTAACCCCCGGGAGTGCGGCTCCCGGCTGCACACGTGTCCGCGTGCCTGTACACATGAACACACACACACACTGGACAGTTCCGCGCACCTGTGAGCTGGTGCTGCCTGACCGTCCCTCCGCTCCTTTCTGTTCTGCTGTCTGGCACATGTTGGGCCTCAGTATTTCAGTCTGACACACCGTTTCACGGGAGCTTTACATGCTTCTCTGCCTCCCAGACGTCACAGCGGGGATTATGTGAATGAGCCTCTGGCTTGGCAGCCCTGTTTCTCACGGGTCAGGGCTGATGGCCCTGCCCTGTCTGTGTGCCCCAGGATGCACTCTCAGACCACCTGTGCTGGGCCTGGAAGGTCAAGGCCGGGACCAGCCCGCCTCCACATCTGCCCCAGATGCCTCGTGTGCCCAGCGTCCTCAGACGCCAGCATCGAGGCTCTGCGTGCCCGGACCCAGCCTTGCTCCTGACCGCCCCCCACCCCCGCCCTTGGCACTGGGCCAACACCCTCCATGTGGCTCCTGGCTGGGCTTGCCTGCTCTGGCCAGGACGCCCCTTCGTCCAGAGGGAAGACGGTGACCCCTGCTCAGCCCTCTCTGCCCCCATCACCTTCCTCTCTGCCTTGCTTCCTCTCGTTTCTCCATCCTTTTTATAGCCGTCTTGAAAACACCTTTACAGCCACATGGAGGGCAAAGCGCTCTGCTGCTGCCAGCCCCACCCGAGACCCCCTGCCAGGCCTCGTCTGCCTCTGCCCGGGGCTTTGGCGGCTGTGGCCGGGCGCACGGCACAGACCGCCCGGCTCGCTTGGGCACAGCAGCGCCGCTGAAGCATTTCGTCCAGGCCCACATGCGTCCAGTGGCTGCATAACATCTGTGAAGAGGCTGTGGCCTGATTTACCCGGCGACTTGCTGTGGTTGGGCTTTCGGGCCGTTCCCTGTTTCCGCAATTATGGATAATGCAATCATGCATTTCACACGAATCTAAACTCCTACTTCCTTGGAACTACTTTTTTTTTTTTTAACGTTTATTTATTTGAGAAAGAGAGAGACACAACGCGTGTGGGGGAGGGGCAGAGAATGCGGGAAGAGAGAATCCCAGGCAGGCTCCATGCTGTCAGCGCAGAGCCCGATCCGGGGCTCCAACCCACAAAACTGCAAGATCATGACCTGAGCCAAGATCAAGAGTCAGATGCCCAGCCGCCTGAGCCACCCCTGGAACTACTTTTCTAAGGCAGATTTCCAGAACAGTGGTGACTGGGAAGAGTAGGGGTGTATTTTGTGGCTTTTACCACATTTGCCAATTTGCTCCCAAAAGATTAATTTCTGCCTTGCCTGAAGGTGAGAGCTCGGGGCCAGACTGCCTGGGTTCAAATCCCGGCTCTACCACTGGCAGTTATGACCCTGGAGTAGTTCCTTTCCTCCCGGCCTCCTTTTCTTCCTGAATGAAGTGGGGCTCACAGTAAGACCAAGCTCGTTAGCTTCTTGTAAGGATTAAATGGGTCCACAGCAACAAAGACCTTAGAAAGGCACCTGCCAGGGGAGCCTGGGTAGGTGTCAGCTCAGGTCATGATCTCACGGTTCATGAGTTCGAGCCCTGCACCGGGCTCTGTGCTGACAGCTGCTTTGGGTTCTGTGTCTCCCTCTCTTTCTGCCCCTCCTCTGCTTGCACTCTGTCTTTTTCCCTCTTTCTCTCTCTCAAAAATAAATAAACATTAACAATAAAACTTTTAATGTAAAAGAAGGGCATCTGCCATGTGAAAAAGTGTTGGATCAATGTTGATTATTCTTACTCTGCTTTAATGACCAAAGACCCTGTGTCCCTCTGGGTAGAAGGGTCCTAGCAGACAGCTCCAGAAGGAAGGCCCATGCAAGCCACTCATGCCACCAGCCCCAGGGAGCCCAAGCCAGGCATCACTAATCAGTCACTCTGCTCTCTTCCCTTGAGGCAGACTCTTCCCATCAGAGCCCGTGCTGCCAGACTTGAGCTGAGGGAGGGAGCAGAAGCGGCTACCCAGCCTGCCTCATGACCCCCGAGATGATGCATGGCATGTCGAGCGTTGCTGTGACCCACATCTGGTCCTGCTGGCTCTGGCCTCTGCTTCTTTGGGGCTTGTTGTGTGAGAAGTTGTCAAGATCCAGACAGACGCCGGGGGTCTGGTCGTCCCCTGCCCGGGAAGGTCATGGGTGGTACCTGTCTGCCTCTGAGAAGGGAGGTGACACAGGGCAGCTGGACAGGGCCGGGCGGAAGGCGGCCTCAGACCTTTTATGGGCCCAGCCTCAGGTTTGCTTCCCTCGGGTCGGAAAGGCCGGCATTCCATCCAGATTCGTTTGTGACACTTGGTCAGAGAGGGCTCTGGGACCTCCTAGGAGGGGGTCACAGGGACTTGGGGAGACTTTCCCCAGGAGGCGAGGCTGTCCCCGCGCAGGACAGCACGGCCGGGCGGAGGCCCTCCAGGCCGCTTCTCCGGCTCCTGTGTTCAGCGGAACCGCGCGGGGAGGCCGCTGGGGCCCCTCCGTGGGCCATCGGGGCCTAGAGCTAATAGCAAGGGTAGCTTCAGGGATTGAAACTAACAAGTGGCAGAGGGCTGGGTGACCCCAGGGAGGAGATCTCAGCCCTCGTGAGCTTTCCTTACGGTAGAGAGAACGACGGTTAGGGACCTACGCGCGTCAGGAGCTGTGCTGAGGGCTTTCGTGTGTGCGTTCTCTTGCAACCTTCCCGAGTTTTATCAGGCCCGTCGAGAAGGAGTTGCTGGAAGGGTGGAGGGCTTGTCCACGGTCGCATAGACCCCAGCAGGGCTGAGCCAGTGCTTGTTCTCGGAGCCCCGTGGGCAGAGGAGGGCCCAGCAAGCGTGGGGCCTGCGTTCCTGACCAGAGGGCTCTCAGGCACAGACATGGGCGTGTTAGTGTGTTTGCTAAGTAAACTTTTCACTAAGACACTACATTCAGAAAAGTGCTGCATGCATTCTCTCAAATTCTCACAGAATTCACCCAATTAACCATCCCCCAGATTGAAAAACAGAGCACCTACCTCCCAGGTGTCTCCTCGGGCCCCACCCCACCCCCACCTCCCGCCTCAGAAGACGGGAGTCCTGCCTTCTCTTAGCACAGATTCATTTTGCTTGTATCTGAAATTCGCATAAAAGGAATCACGTGTGCTGAACTCTTTTGTGGCTGGTTCCTTTGGCTCAGCGTTATAAGATCCCTCTGGGGACTCCTGGGGGGCTCAGTCAGTTAAGCGTCCGACTTTGGCTCAGGTCATGATTTCACGGTTCGTGGGTTCGAGCCCCGCGTCGGGCGCTGTGCTGACCACTCAGAGCCTGGAGCTGCTTCCAACTCTGTGTCTCCCTCTCTCCCTGACCCTCCCCTGCTCACGTTGTCTCTCTAGCTCACTCGCTCTCTCTCTCTCAGAAATAAATAAAACATTAAAAAAAAAAAAAAGATCCCTCTGTGCTGCTGTATGCAGTGCTAATATATCCCTTCGCTCTTCTGGGTGGCCTTCTGTTGAATGAATGGGCTCTATTAATGTGTCCTGTTGTGAACAGGTGTTTCTAGTTTGGGACTCTTGCAAATAGAACCCTTGTAAGCATGTCTTTTGGTGAAGATATGTGCACGTCCTGTGAGCACAGGCCATAGGGCAGGCCTGGGGTCCCCTTCAGTGGGTGCTGCCCAAAGGTTTCCAAAGTGGTCATACCAACTTACATAACCGCCAGCAAATACAAGACTTCTCAGGCACAGGGCATATAAAAATCATGTTTATGGGGGCGCCTGGGTGGCTCAGTCGATTAAGCGTCTGACTTCAGCTCAGGTCATGATCTCACGGTTCATGGGTTCGAGCCCCACATCAGGCTCTGTGCTGACAGCTCAGAACCTGGAGCCTGCTTCGGATTCTGTGCCTCCCTCTCTCTCTACCCCTCCCCCGCTCACATTGTGTCTCTTTCAAAAATAAATAAATGTTAAAAAAAGTTTTAATTGTATTCATAAAGGCTTTTTAATACTACAAAGGACAAAAAGAACTTAAAAAATTCCCATAAACCTGTTAACACATCTTAAGTTAAAAAAAAAACAAAACAAGCAATAATTTACGTGTTAACAAAACGCACACATTTTGACTGTGGGGTATAGTGAGTTTTAACTATTGTAGTCACCAGAGTAACCACCACCAAAATTCCTGTCACCCCAGAAGTTTCCCTCGTACCGCTTTCCAGTCAGCCCCGCACTCCCCCAGGCACCTTCCGTGGACACTTCAGGAAAATGCAAGCCATGGGCATATGTGGCAATTCTAAATGGCACAGGAAGGTGTAATGGGGACAGTCTCCTCCCCAGGCCCGTTTTCCCGAAGGCAGGCCTGTGGGCAGTCTCCCGGGACCTTTCAGAAGGTTCTATGCATATCCCTCTTCAAGCACCATACCGACAGTATGATCCTCACTGTCTCATTCTTCTCTCCTTTACCCTTGAATCACAGTGACCTCTCTGTGTCAGCACACACAGGTCTACTTCATTCCTTTTTATGGTTTTGTGGTACTCCCTTCAGACAAGGGTCAACTGGGTGGGACTTTGTGTCCTCCAGTAAAACGATGTTGTGCGGACGGGGAAACCGAATTTCTGAGAGAAAGGATGGCGGTGGGGGAGGGGGAGTAGCTACCATCTATAGGCCAGAGGCAGTTAGAGGAACCTGCTGTGTAATCCTCATCCCTTCAGATGCCCCCTCCCCACCAGCCGACCCCAGTTGATAGGTCAAGAACCTGGCGCTGCCCCCCCCCCCCAACCAGTGCCGTGGGCGTGATGAGCTGCCCCAGGCCACCAAGCAGGAAACTGGCATCCCTGGGGCAGCAGGCCTCTCCCGGCACCCTCCTCCCCCACCCGGGGCTTTCCCAGCCCCCTCCAGATGGCCAGCCTTGGGCTTGACTGTCCAGGACACCCCCACCTCCTCGGCGAAGGTGTTCCCTGGGCCTCAGGAAGGGCGCACGACCGCCAGCTCTCCAAACAGCCAAGAAAGACGTGCATTTGTGGGTTGTTGGGGGTTTTTCTTCCCCCCAGACTAGGAAGGGGGGACCAGAGTCTTGTGTGTCACCCCACGCACGCGTTGATGGGGGCTGATGAGTCACTGAACCATACAAGGAAGTGTTTTCACGTAAATGGTTTGCGAATGAACTTGTTTTCTGCCCTTTAAGGCAGAATTTTTTTCCTCTTTCTCTTTAAAGAAGAGCCTTTAAAACATAAACGGGAGGCGGCACGCCGCTAGCAAGGCCTTGTGTTCTACAGCAGTCTGCGGCGGGTCCTCGGTGGCCGGTGGGCAGTGGGCCCCTGAGAGGGGGTGCTGATCCCTCTCAGCTGGGGCCCTGGCAGCCGCCCTGGCCTCGGAGGGGAAAGTGGCCACTGTTCTGTTTGCCTCCAGGGCTCCTGCCCGGCTGTTGGCTCTGTTGGCTCGGAGACCAGGCCAAACAGACTCCAAAAAGAGCAACACTCGTCCCCACAGAGGAATTAGGGCCTCGCCTCACCTGGTGATCGTACAATACCCAGCGGAGCAGCCAGCTCAGGTCTCTGGACGGAAAGGTGTTTTGGAGAGAGGCTAATTGACCAGGAGAACAGGACGGAACCGCCCACAGCCCTGGTGGCCGTCACCCCTGCCTTTCTCCCTCGAGGATCCTGGTGCCTTCTCAGAACTCAGAGACGGCTTCATAGAAAACCTGAAATGGATGGAAACTGCATCTTGAGGCGGCTGAAGCCACCCTGACAGTCGGCAGAAGACCAGGGTGGTTTGTTATCTGGTGGGGGGGAGGGGGGGCAGAGAAACAGTGGGCGCCGGGCAGATGTGTGGACGAGACCCTTTGGCAGGGTGGATGGAATCTGATTTCTGGTTGGAGCACATTTTCAGGAACATTGGGCCCCGGAAAGCACACCCAGGAAGTCTAGGAACATTGGGCCCTGGAAAGCACACCCAGGAAGTCAGGGCCAAGTCAGCACTGGCCATGCAGCCCATTGGTGTCCGTTGGCTCTGAAGCCTTGGTCGTCGTCTGCATGGAACTAGAATAATCTTTATCTCCTCCCAGGCCTCCCAGCCACGGACAGAGGGGTTCTGCACCTGGGGCTCTCAAAGTGGGGTTCCCGGACCAGCGGCATCTGCTTCGCCTGGAAATCTAGGAGTGCAGACCCGCCTCCTAATCCTGGATGCCCTCCAGGTGATTCTGATGCTCACCAGAGTTCAAGAACTGCTCCAGTAGCTTAAAGAAAGGGGAAAGAGCAACATTTATTGAGTGCCTTCTATTTCCCGTCTGCTTCACCTATGTTGTCCTATTTCGGCCGTACAGTGTCACTGAGGGGTGGGGGTTATATCCCCCTCTCACAGACAAGAAAGCTGACCCTCAGATTAAATTACTTCCCTGTGTGTCCAAGCCAGAATTCAGACCCGGGTCTGAGCCTCCTCCTGTGAGCTCTAGACCCTGTTGCTGGTCCTCTTGGCCTGAGACCAGGCGTAAGTGGCTAAACGTATCCGTGACTTTTGGATCACTGCCAGCATCTCCTACGTGCGTGCAGGTAGCTGAGAGTCACCACGATGAACACCCTCCCAAGACCCACCCCTGGCACCATCTCGCCTGCTTTCCCCCGGGCAGGGCCGTCCTCCGCAAGGCAAAGACAGCTCCCGTGTGAATGCCGCCCCTCCACGAGACCCCCCCTACTTGGGAAGGGAAGGTGGGTGGGAAGGGCAGACCTCTCACCATTGGTACCTGTCTGCACGTGCACACTGGGGAGTGGCTGTCAGTGAGTCAGAACCCAACTCTTTTCCAGCATGTCACCTAGGCCCCTTGGTGGCCGGGGCTCCTGCCGAGAGGAGGCAGCCCCCCCCCCCAGGAATGGAGGAGTTCCCAAACAAAGGGATGAAGGATCAGATGCCCTTTGAAGTAATGTGAGCCTAGATATAAAGTTCTAAGACTTTACAAGTTCTAAGCGGAACCCTCCCCCCGCCCGCACCCCCCGCCCCGGTTGAGATGCTACTGGCTTCAGGCTGAGCCAGGGAACTCCTTATTTGGGATAGAGCTGTCCCTTTATCAGGCCCTGAGGAAACAGGGCCCGGGCTGTCCCTGCATATGGGGAGCCAAGCTCACTAGGGCCCGGCCCCTCCCACACGGCAGAGAAAGAGAGCAGCTTCTGGTATAGTATTTGCAAGTTTAAATTTATTTGGTGGGTTGCTGTTAACTGGGGGTGCTTCCTCGGAAAACGAGGTCTCCGGTCCAGGGTTAGCAGGAGGCCCCCACTGCTGACTTTGCTCCAGGTTCAGGGTTTGCTGCCTGCTCTGGGCACAGGCGCGCCCCTGGAAAAGTCACTGCAAAACATAGGGTCTTCTTAAGCTGCAAGTTGTAAAGGTGGGATGTGGGCCGTGCCTGGGATGTGCAGGGACTGTGTAGGTTGGTCACGAGGAGGGCGGGAAGAGCATCTGGAAGTTTGAGAGCCTGGGGAGGGCGGGGGGGCTGTGTTCTTGGGGCCCCCGGCGGTGTGGCCCCCGAGGAGGGGGCTCTTTGACAACGCGGCCTGGCCAGGAGGGGCGGGCACTCAGGTATGGTGGTCACGGCCGCCGCTGCCACGGCCAGAAAGACCTTCAGGAGGATTTGCCCAGAGGGCCGAGACGACGAAGCGGGAAGCGGGAAGCCGGAGGACTGCCCTCTGCTTCATTTTAATTTTCTAAATGTAAACGCTGCCTTTGCCCAGCGAGACTTCAGGTGGCTTTACAAAAACCCACAGCATGGGGAGATGGGTACCGATGATTTGGAGCGCCTTCCTCCAGGGGGCAGGAGAAGAAAAGCGAGACGCAGAGTCTATATATAAGGTGATGCCCTTTCTGTACAATGAAATGGGGGACAAAAAAGCAAAAACTGAGGCCCAAAATAATTCTCCGTATTTGCATTTGATTATGTGTGGCCGTGGGGCAAGATCTGAACGAATCCATGCCGGGCGGCAGCAAACTCTCCAGCCTCTGCCGCCTGTTTTTATGAAGAAAGGGGGTTTGAGGGACACAGCCCCACCCATTCACGCCGCCACAGCAGAGTGTGGCCAGAAAAGCCTGGAATATTATTATCTTTACAGAAAATGTCTGCCAAGCCCCGGTATCTCTTGTTCAGGGGCACAGGGGTGGGGGAGGTGGGGTGGGAGACAGAAGTGAGGTTAACAAAATGCCAACATATATGGTGTGGGCTAAATTTATGCATATTGTATGCTGGTGTGTGTGTGCATGTCTGTGTGTGTGTGTGCATGCATGTGGGTGCACACACATGTACGCACAGAAAGAGAATCCATGACATGATGGGCACCGGCATACAAACAGACGTGCGGGCCATGAGCCACACAGTGGGATTCTGGTGCTCTTTCCTCTCTGATCATACGTGGTCTGTATGATCGCCTTTTCCAGTGAACACACATCGTTTCAAAAACCAGGTAGTCTACGGTTGAGCACTGAAATGTCAAAAACATAAGGGCTCAGATACCTTCTAGTTCTTTCTAAGAATGTGGGATTCTGACCACTTTGAAAATTCTGTGGAAGGCACACCGCCGCCTTCATGATCCCAGTTTCTGAAATCTTTGGGGGTTTTAAAATTTTTCTTTGTAGTTACACGCACAGCACGGATAAGGCTTCCTGTGACAATTTGAAACATTACAGATAAGGCCGAAGCCCCTGCTCCCCCCTCAAGCCACTTCCCCCTGCAGGAAGACAGCTGTCATCTGCCTGACACGGTGTGCCCCCTCCCCCACGCCGCCTGTTGGATTCTGTTTGTGGAGTGAGTGTGTGTAAATATACATGCACACGTGTGTGCGTGTGTTTGCTGCTGCACTTAGTGTTGAGGTAGAGCCCACAGCAGACTTAGTCTCCTCTGTTCTCGTGACCGCCGTGCGTGGGGGCCACGGTTTGCTCAATCATGTCTCCGCCAATGGCGTTTCCTAGGCTTACGTGTTTTTTCTCAGAGGTTAGCCGTCTTCAGTGTACATCCTGCTGAACTCCGCAGCTACCACTTAGCACCTGCAGCATGCTGGGCCTTCAGCCCGAAATAGCACATTTAATCCCGTCAACACCTGCAAGAGGCAGGAGCTGCTATTATCTCCATTTTACAGATGAGGAAGGTAAGGTTCAGAGAAGTGACATACCTTGCCTGAGGCTGCACAGGCCAGGAGTCCGAAGTCAGATACTCCCCACGCCCAGTTCATTGTACTGCATGTTCCCGAGAGTCGAAACAGGGGCCTTGCCTGAGCCTCCGAGTTCCGAGTTCCCAGGAGTTGACAGGCTGATGGGGAAGCAAGCCAACGAAGGGTGGGGACAGTGTGGCTGAGTGTGAAACCGGGGCTCCCCGCCAGCCTCCTCGAGGACTGATTGATGCCCCCTCCTGGGTACCTTCAGTGGTATTCCACAGCAGGGGGCTGGCTGCTGGGGGAAGTGGGCTTCCCTGGGGTTAGGGCCGTGTGGACACAGGGGTGTGTCCCCAGAATGCTGGGGGCAGGTCCGGGCTGTACCTGTGCGCCTACAGGCTCCCTTGACCATGACTCAGGAAAGCAGTTGACCTGAGGAGGGGTCCTGGTTCAGACAGCTGGCTTTTACCCCATGTTGTGGTCTCCTTGTGCCGTGGGGTCGCGCTCGCCCCCAAAGACTGGACCCGGAGGGCCGACCTCTCAGGTCCCTCTTATAAGTAGAATCACACGGTATTTGTCTTCTTGTGACCGGCTTGTGTCATTCAGCATAATGTCTCAAGGTGCTGTAGTGTGTCGTAGTGTGTGCCTGAGTTCCCTTCCTTTTAGTACCTTCAGTGCCTCCTCACATGGACCGTGTTGTAGGCACCACATTTGTCTGTCCATCCCCCCATCCGAGGACACTCGAGTTCCTTCCACCCTTTGGCTGTTGTGAATAATACTTCTATGCCCATTGGTGCTTAAATATACTTTCTTCTTAAGATTTTTTTTTTTTTTTTTAAGAGAAAGCACGAGCTGGGGAGAGGGGCAGAGGGAGAGAGAGTCGTAAGCAGGCTCCATGCTCCCCATTGGAGCCGGATGTGGGGCTTGATCCCACAACCCTGGGATCCTGACCTGAGCCAAAATATACTTTAAAAATACTAGTGACCCCAAAAATCTGGGTGTCGGGCTCCAGCTCGCCCCCAACACCCTCCTGATGAGCTTGTCCCGTGATCACTCTGTTATTGGAGGTGGCTCTGACGTGTGGCCAGGATTGAGGACCCTGGAGTGGCGCTTAGCGCAGTGCCCGCCGCAGGACGCCCCGGGCTATCAGCCGGTGTGATGGGGTGCTCTTGGCTCATGTGAGACCCTCATAAAAGGAAAAGGAGCTCCGTTTGCTCTGAGCCGGAGCCCACCTCATGACTGCTCTCTGCCAAGGACCCGAGGTGGCCTTGTGCTGGCGTCTCGGCTGAGTCTGGGGGGCTCTCCCTGCAGCCCCGCCCCCGCCCCTGGCGTCCAGGTGTGCAGCCAGCGCAGGACCAGGCTCACACGCTGGGGTCACAGGCTGGGGCCAGTGTCGAGCGTGAACACTGGCATTTCTACCCTCCGAGGGAGCAAGAAAGAGGCCAGCGTCCACATCTTCCCCAAGAAGAGAGAAGACAACGAATCCCACAACAAGGAAAAATTGGGAGAGGCCGCTGAGGCCCTGTGAGTGCCCATGCCCGCCACATACCCGTCAGGCAGGCCCTGGCTCCGTCTTCATGAAATGGAAGGGTTGGAAGGGCCAGCTTGAGTGGCTGCAGCGGATGAGGGAGCCATCGGCGGTCCGTCCTTGCGCCCTGCATCCCAGCTGCCGGGTTCCTGGGGCAGCCGTGGCAAAGCGCCACCGTCTGGGGCCTTAAGACAACGGAAATTCATCCTCTCCGAGAAGCGGGGCCAGAAATCCAAAGCCAGGGTGTCCCTTCCGCAAGGCTGAGCCCCCATCCAGACACCCTGAGGGACGTCCTTGTCCCTGCTTCTTTGGAGTCCCTTGGCTTGTGGATGTATCGTCGCACCCCTGGCCTCCATTGTCACGTGGCTGTCTCTCCCTGGCATATGTGTGGGTCGTCACATGGCCTTTCCATGAAGATACCAGTCTCTGGGTATAGGGCCCCCCACCCCCCATGATCCAGCCTGGCCGCATCTCTTCACTTGATTGCTGCTGCAAGGACCTAGCTCCAGATAAGCTCACACTCGCAGGTGCCAGCGGTCAGGACTCGGACGTGTCATCTGTGGAGCAGAACCAGCTGTGTGACCTCAGGCCCGCATAGGATGGGGACAGGGCAAGCGTGTCCACCTCGTAGAGAGGATCCCGGGGCATCAGTCTAAGCTGAAATCAGCCTTTTAGCAAGACTCCGCACTGCGTGTGAAGAGCACCTGCTGGGTTTCGAGAGGCCGGCTTCAGGGTGGGCTCAGCGGGAGCACCTCGGACGTGGCGGCCACTGTTTCTGATTTTTGTTTTCCTCCCTTTTACAAACACCGAGAGCACTGTCCATGTGCCCTAAGGAGGTCCAGTGGCCACACGGAACCGGGAGGAAACACACCAGGCACAGTCCCTGCCCCCAAGGAGCCCCGAGCTCAGTGAGAGAAACAGCCACATGCAATTTTTAAATGTGGTCAAACGGATCCGTGTGATGATTGGATTTCGCCAAGAATTCGGCGGCCCTGAAGTGCCCAGTGGGATTTAGCACCTGGTGGGGAGCCAGGCGCCAAGGCCAGTTCCTCTCCTCGCCAGCCAGATGCGTGGTTGCCCAGGCAACCGGCCGATGCTCCAGAGACTGCGAGCAGGACACCATGCCCGAGTCCCCGCTGTTTCCTTGGAAGCAGTTAGGGCTGGGAGAGACCACCCTGGCGGGTGCACGGCACAGAGCGCCCGGCTCTTCCTCTCTTTCAAGCAAATTGTCCATCTCCCAGGGACCTGGCTTTCCAGGCAGATGGCAGCTGGATGCCCAGCTGCGGTCGGTCTGGAACTGCCCCTGGGCAGCCTCGGGTCTCCACAGCAGGCACAGCCTCCCTCAAGGCAGAGGAAGCTCTCAGGTGTGTGCCTCTCTGAGCAGCTCGGTGGCCGGGCACCAGAGGTCCACAGCTAGACCTGTCTCAGCTCCTGTCCTGGCTCTTACTTGCCATGTGACTTAACCGCTCCCAGCCTCTGTTTTACTCACCTGTAAAATGGGCCTAGTTCTGTCACACATCTTGTTGAGCGGCAGTTATGTACTATGAAGTGCTTCACACAGGGCCTGGCCCATGGAGAGCACTCCAATAGCGATGACCATTATTCACCTGTGTCATCACGCAGGGCCGTTGTTCCTGGAATGTGGTAAGCGCCGGGTAGCTGGTAGCCAGCGTATTGCGTATAGTAGCTTTGTTAGCCTGGGCTGGGCCACACTTTACCTGCCAGCCGGCAGGGGGCCCAGGGCTGGGCCTGTGTCTCGTTTCCTGTCCTTTCCCCTGCTCCCAGGGCGCCTGTGGAGCCGGCGCCCAGAGCAGGCGTCCCTGCCCTTCCTCGGTGTGAAAATCCCGAGTCCCTGGAGGGCAGTCACTGATGAATCCATCTGTCAGTTAATTGGACCAGCAGGTAACAGCTCAGTAACTGTTTTGGCTAAATTAGCGTCTCTGCGCGTGCACAGGGGTGCTGAGAGGTTTGAGCCTCTCATGTCAGGTTGATGATCAAGACCTCAGGGCCAAGTGGGCAGTGTGGGGGTGACACGCAGGGACTGGTCACAGGCCTGGCTTGTATCTGAAGGCAAAGTGATGGTCTTTAATGCTAAAGGGATTGAAGAAGTAGCACCCCGTCATCTGGAGGACTAGCAGCCTGAGCGTTGGGGCGTCCAGAAGCACACGGCTTGGCCGGGATGGTGAGTCACCTGCACGGCGCACACTAAGTCATGAAGGATTGAGGAGGTCACAGTCCCCTGTCTAAGAATCAGAGAAGTTGCCCAAGCAGCCTTCTTCCTGGGCATGCAGGGGACATTTGGGGACACCACCCTGTAAACCTTGGGAGGGAAAGTCGGAGGAGCTGGGCCGGTGGGTAGGGTGCTACTCACGCTCTGGCCCCAGAGTGCTGGCTGAGAATGGGGAGAGGCCGTGAACGGGTTGCTGGTCCTCTGGGGCATGGTGACGGGGTGGGGGTCCCCAAGACCTGAGGACAGCACTGCCCAATAGAACTTTCTGCAGTGATGAGAACAGTCTTTCTCTGCACCATCCAGTATGGTAGCCACCGGCCACTTGTGGCTTTCGAACAGCTACTGTGTGGCCAGTGGACCGAGGCACTGGCCCTTTCATTGTGTTTCATTTTCATTACATTGAATGTCAGTAGCCACATGGGGCTAGGGATTAGGGTCTGGGTGGCACAGCTTTGGGCCGTCCACCGGGAAGAAGTTCTAGAAGCCTGTCGCGTTCCTTGCTGGCTCATTTTTCTCAGCAGCTCCAAGGAGCTCATGTGCCCCCTCTCCTTTGATGACAGGAGGTGCGGAGCATGCGTGCTTCCACGAGCCTGAGCCTCAGAGGCTGTGGCCACCAGTGGAGCAGCCCCGTCACCGGGAGGCGTGCTTCCAGCACCTTCTGAGTCACGCCTCTCCCGGTGAGGGGCACACTCCCAGCGACAGCTTGTCTCCCGTGGAGGAGCCGACAGGCTCTGCTTTTCCAGGCCAGAGAACCCCGGGCGTCTGTGATTGCTTCTGCTGTGGGAGCAGTTGCCGAGAGATGGCGGGTGTTGCCCAGGTAACATCCCCTCCCTGACAAGCAGAGGGTGAGGACGGCAATGAGTGACTGGCTGTGCCGCACGGGAGGCAGGAAGCTCTTCCTGCTGGCTCTGTTGTTTGGGAGCTGGTGGGGCTTAGTCACGGATGCCAGGAGCCCTCCTAAGTTCCAGCTGCTCTGGGCCACTCACTCCTAGCACTTGGTAGGTGATAAGAGCAAGAGGTGCTGTGTAGCCAGCAGCGGAGCTAGTGCTTTACATCTGTCATCTCAGGAAATAGCCACGGAAGCCTCTGGCAATTCTTAGCCAGACCCCGCGTTGCTGTTGAGGCAACTAGGGTACAAGTAAGATACTGTGGGCTCCACGAGCGCTGGGGCCTGTCTGCTACACTCTCCATGGAGACCCTTAGTCCCAACACAGTGCTGGGCACATCGTGGGATGCGGCTCCTGGTAATTTTTGTTGAATGATTGGATAGATGATGGATGGGTGGGTGGGTGGGTGGATGAATGGAAGGAAGGAAGGAAGGAAGGAAGGAAGGAAGGAAGGAAGGAAGGAAGGAAGGAAGGAAGGAAGGAAGGAAGGATGAGTGGGTGGGTGGATGGTTACAAAGGTCGATGAGTTGGATACATGGGTGGACAGACGAATGGATGATGGAGAAGTTAGATTTCTACTGGGCCTGCTGTTGCGAAACCTGCACTCTTGCCCACTAAGCGGTGCTGCCCCTGGCTTTGTCTGCGGCCCTCCTCTGCCTGCCTAGTTTGGGATTTTTCTTAAACACTCGAAATGTAATTCACACACCTTAAAATTCACCAATCTGAAGTATATGACTCACTGATTTTAGTAAATTTGTAGAGTAGGGCGGCCATCAGCACAGTCCAGTTTCAGAATATTGGCCTCATCCCAAAAGATGCCCCGTATCCTATGCGGGCTAATCCCTGTGGCCACGCCCCAGTCCCAGGCAGTGACTCTTCCACTTTCTGTCCCTGTGACTTTGCCTTTTCTAGACGTTTCATGTAGAAGGAATCATACTGTGTGTGTTTTGCTCCTGGCCTCTTTGACTTCGCATAATGTTTGTAAGGTTCGCCCGCACTGTAGCGCGTCTGAGCAGATCCATCCTTTTTACTGCAAATACTAGTCCGTCGCCTGGATAGACCACATTTTGCTTATCTGTTCATCAGTTGATGGACATTTGGGTTGTTTCCAGTCTGAGGTGAATATAAATAATGCTAGGGACGTGCACGTACATGTCTTTGTGTAGAGTCTGTTTTTATTTCTCTTGGGTAGGTTTCTAGGAATAGAATTGCTGGGTCATCTGATAAATGTATGCTTAATGCTTTAAGTGACTGTCCAACAGCTCTCCAGCGGTGCAGTCCTAACATGCGGAGCCGTCAGCAGCGCGCACGGGTCCCGGTTCCTCCACATCCTCGCCAGCACTGGGTGCCGTCCTTCTGGTTACAGCCAGCCTGGTGGGAGTGAAGTGACGCCTCTTTACCGTTTGAACCTGGGTCTTCCTGGTGGCTCACGATACTGAGCAGCTTTCTGTGCACTTGCTCTTAGACTGCACTTGACCTTTTCAGCCGGGGGTTGCAAGCTTTTTCTCTAAGGTAGCAAATATTTGGGGCTTTGCGGGGCACATTGGATTCCTGTCACGTGTGCTTTGGGGTTTTCTTCTTCACCACCCTTAAGACCATTCTTGGCCTCCCTGCATAGAAAGAGGCAGGGGGCTGGGTTTGCCTCCCACCACCCCTCGCGCTGCACTTTGCCAACCCCTGCTTTAAGCCCCTCACAGAGAGCACTGGGGCCCCCGACCAGAGAATCCAGTGGCCCAAGGAGTCCACACTGGACATGGCAAGATGTCACCCACCCCTGCTGGTGAAGGGACTCAGTGAGGGATCACACTGCAGAGCCAAGGGCCAGGCTCCTGGGAACCTGAGAATCAGAGCTCCAGAGGTGTCCCCGTCCCAACCCCGGCGTCATTCATGACCTGATAAGCTCATTAGGGTTTCTGGGATGAAACCTGCTGGTTTGTCACCCGAGGCAGAATGAGTGGTCCCTGTGTGCCCTGTTTCCGCCTTGTCCCAGAGCCAGGGGCCTGGCCACCCCCCCGTGACCATGATTTCACAGCCCCACTGGCCACCTGCTGCCCCACCATCCTCTCCCGCAGCTCCTTCCCCACGGCCCCGGCCGCCTGGCCTCCGGCTCTCCAAGCCTCATGGACTTGTCACCAAGCATTCTTGAATCCCCTCCAATCATCGTGTCTTGGCGAATCTATCCCTCCTCTCCACTGTCTGCACCGGCCCTGACGGACATGATAGAAAGAGAGAGACCTCTGGAATTAACCAGAGTTGATTATGACTCCTGAACTATCTCTTTCTAGCTGTGTGGCTTTGGGCGAGTCAAGCCACCTCTCTGGCCCTGGGAGTCGTACGTGTGAACAGGACGCCAGAGGCTCTAGCGCAAGGTTGCAGGGGCCCCTTCTAGCCCCCCGCTCTGAAGGCTGCTCACTGGGACAGCACGTGGCCTGCCTGGGGGCATGTTTCTTTCTGGTGAGAAAGGTTTGTCCAGGGCATGGAGCCTGGACAAGGGGGTGTCCGGAGAGTGAGCGGCCAAATGCCGCAGCGTCCTCGCTCCTGGTTGGGGGGGCACAGTCTCCTGGAGTCCCCACGGGATTCACAGCGGGTCCGCAGCGGCCCCATCATAATGCATGGCAGTGCCCCGTTAGTGACTGCCTTCTCCTGCCCACCCTGCACTGATGTGTCCTGCATCATCTCACAAGTAGGAAAACCGTCTGCACTTGGGCTCTTGTCTTAGGGTCCACCCTGGGGGCCGCTTAGCCTGTGGCAGGTCCCCAGCTCCCCGGATCACCGTGAGGATGGAGTGGGCTGACGCCCAGGAATGCTCAGTGCAGTGCCTGATGGGTAGCATGAGCTCGTTACACACTGGCCCTTGTCACAACCCTGGGACCCTCTGGTTTTGAATGCAGCCTCAGCCGCTGTGACCACAGGTGCTGGAGACGCCCATTAAGCAAGGGCCCAGGTGCTCACAAGAGCACGTCACCCTTCCCCTCTATGGAGGGGGGGCGTCAGCGGCCAGGGGGCTGATGCTGCCAGGTGGGCCCTTTGGCCTGGGCCTCACAGCCTCAGGGGGTCAGTGATGCCAGACTGTGGAGAGCCGTGGGGGGTCCTCACGGCCACCCACGCCCACGCGCTGCCTATGTATCTGGCAAAGTCTCAGTGTAGGCTGGGGTGGAACGATGCTCACCAAAGATTAATGATCACTATTTCTAGGTTGTGGGATCTTTGAGGCTGCTTTTCACTTATCCCCTTCTTTGTGCTTTTCAGCGCGGTTTAAACTTAACAATGAGCAGGCATCGTTTTTTTTCAAAAAGAATGAAGTCATTATTCTTTCAAAGGTAAATAACTTGCAGCCGATCAGAAGATAGGGCCCTTACAGCTCAGGCCATATTCGCATCCAGAATCTACCATGGGAAGCCGTGGATAGGCATTGTTTTCTTTGGGGCATAATGTATGGCGCGTTTCAGTGACCATTTCACAGTCATTTGAAAAGTAAGCAATTCTCTGGCTACGGAGCAGAACCACAGCGCCTAGGCCTTGAAGGGGCCTTCACCTTCCGGGGTGGGGGGGGTCTTGCCTTGGGAAGCGACTCCATGGCATTAGGCTTTGGGAACTCTGGGTCTGCACAGACCAGGCAGTGCGGAGGTGGGTGGTGCCTGGCTGACGGTAACTAGGACCTAGGACCCAGGCTGGTTACCGGCCCAGGGAGACCTTGGAGAACTGGGCGTGTCTCATCATTAAAGTCCCAGGGATTCAGCAGATCCTCACTGTCACCTCCCCCCCACCCCCAGCCACACATGTTCACTAAACACCCACCCCGGACCGAGCTCGCCGTGCTGTCGAAGCGTTCTCAGAGCATCTTCAGTGCTTGACAAGTCCATGTTCCGGGTGTTTCCTCTGCCCTGTGGCCCCTCAGAAAGGGGTCATCTCTGCCTCATTCCCGATGAGGCGTGGTGACTGAGCACAGCCAGACCAAGAGGCAGTGGGTGGGTGGGGACGGGGACCAGCCACACTGATTTACGTAAGGAAGATGGGCTGGTGAGGGCAGCAGACGTGGTGTGACTTAGCTTTGGGGGTGATGGTAGTGATGAGGGGGCATGATTAGCAAGCCTCGTGGTAAGAGCCTCTAGTAGGTCACGGAGTTTGGGAACACACGGGAGGAAGAAAGTGGAGACACTCTTTGTACTGCTGGGAGGAGGGGTGCGTTTCATCCACTTTTTCCAAAGAGACAAGTTCAGTATCTGGGTTCCCTGTTTGTTGCCAGTGGCTAATTGTGTGTGGACCCTGCCTTTGAATGTAAATGCGCACCGAGGGCGGGCCATCGTGGGTCCAGAACGTATCTGCAAGCCACGCACTGCAAGAGGCCGCAAAGTATTTTCATGCCTGATTTATGGGAGAGGGAACTGAGGCTCAGTGGGTGAAATACGTTATAGGAAGAACCGGGCCTGCCTGAGTCCAAAGTCTACCTTCCGTCCCGTCGTGAGGCCTCAGCCAGCGCAGTTAACTCGGGTCAGTAGGGCACGGGTCCCCCAGATACTTAGATACTTCCTTGTGGGTGCTGGCTTCCAAGACCACTTTGTAATTCTTAACTCAGAAACTAAAGGGTCAGGGAGACCCCTGGTGGCCTCAGTGGGGGACCCTGACCTCCTCCCTCCCCACTCCTTCATTCAGACTCTGGCTCAGAGATTGTGACTCGTCACCCCAGCTGGCGGCTGGCGCGGTGACACTAAACTTAGGTTTTCCCCAGGGAGCAGAGCACTTAATGAAGGAGTTCATCCAGTGGGAGAGTCCCGAGCCAGCCAGCGGGGCAGGCAGCTGCCGGCCCGGGAGGCGCTGTGGCTGGGACCTCCGCCTTCCGAGGGCTGCTGTTTCCATGATGTCAGAGAGGCGGAACTCACTCGGCCTCACATTGAGGGAGACAGCAGCCCGCGCCCCAGTTCCTCTCAGCTCCGGCCGCAGCCCTGGGCAAAGGTGAGAGCGCTCCGTCCCCCTCACCAGGTAGAAACTGGGGACCGCTTTGCGGTTCTTGGGGGCCTCTGCGCTTGTCGGCACCTGGCTGGAGTTGACTTCCTGGCCCCAGGCCTGTCTGTGCTTTTTCTTACCTGGACCCCACTCTCCAACGGGACCTACCTCTTAGGTTCAGGATGAGCAGAAACAGCGAAAGTCCCTCTGTGGACCCTTGACTGCTTCCACTCTCCCTGCGTGTGAAAACTTAGGGAACACGACTGGCAGAAGACACGATCTGAGAGGGAAATCGCTTCATTCTTTTTTTTTTTTTTTTTAAGCCATTGGAAACAACGTAATTTCTCGGCGAGAGTTCGGGAGGCCTGTCTGCAAACGCGGCTGTGACTCTGGGCAGGACTTCTCCTTCCTTTGCGAGTCGGTTTCCCACGGGGAGGGGTGGGCCACACTGGCGGGTCCTCAGCGCCTTTCACCTGCCGGGGCATCTGCTTCTCCGATCACCCTGCCTGTTCCTCCGCCATCGGATTATCCATGACCTGTTTGTGTGTGTCTTTCTCTCTCGACCAGAAAAAGATTTACAAATATAAGAAAGTCCTGAGTAACCCAAGCCGTTGGGAAGTTGTCTTGAAGGAGATCCGAACTCTGGTGGACATGGCCCTGACCTCCCCCCTGCAGGATGACTCCATCAACCAAGCCCCGCTGGAAATTGTCTCAAAACTGCTCTCAGAGGTAAGACGTGCCCTCTGCGTGATCCTGCGCACCCCAGGCAGTGGGATTGGACTTGACTTTGTATGGTCTCCCCGTTTCCTGCAAGCCCGGGGGTACGGCGGCAGTGGTGACCACCCCGCCCTGCCCCGCGGCTGAACTTGGGGGGCCTAGTCTTGGGCCTGATGCTAGGCTGGTGGTGGCGATGGCCATGGAGTTCAGGAGTCTCCAGTTTTTCCAGAGCACGTCGGTGAAGCCCCCAGCTGCCCTTCCTCCCTGCCCCCTGCCTGTCTCCGCTTCCCCCGGCCCTGGCCTGTGTCAGCTCCAGGCAGCCAGGCGGCTACTGCTTCCTGCCTCCATGACCCTCATAATATCCGGCAGCAGTTTGCAGCTGGCACTGCTCGGCTTTGCCGGGCAGCCCCAGGCTGGGGGTGCGCCGTGCCCGGCCCTGTCCTGGACGCTGGGACGAAGACAAAGCCCCTGCCCTGGAGCTTAGGCTCCAGCAGGGAGGGACACAGGAACGAGGGAGCTCATCAGCCGCGCCGTTGGCCGGGAGGTGAGGGCTGCTTGGAAACACGCAGCTAACTCTGTCCCAGGCCCTCTGCTCAGCGTTCCACACAGCCTCATACTGTCTCCTTTGTTTGCCTGCTGGCCCCCTGGGGACGCTGGTGTTGATGACTCCTGATTTAAACCCTGCAAGGCCACCAGAGCGATGCTTCTGTCCCCTCCCCTGAGCATGGCCCTGCTCTCCTGGCACCGCTGGTTCTCTTCTAGAAGGGACCCTTACTGCCCAGAGTCACCCCTTCCTCTGCAGACCCAAGCTGGTTGCTGCCCATCAGTCCAGGAAACTGGCCCAGGCCTTCCATGCCTGCTGTTTAAATAGAAGGACCCCTTTTCCCAGAAGGAGGTGGGCAAGAGGTAGAAGGTGGGCGCAAAGACGGTCGCAGGTAGGGGAGCAGAAGATATGCCCTCAGGCACGAGACAGCTTGAGTTCGCAGAAGAGCAAAGACTTGTGCTCTGAAATGAATCACAATCGAGGTCTGGAATTTGAGGCCAGGCTGGGAGCTGCATGTCCTCCCTGAAATCCTGGCTTCCCACTGAGCAGGGGAAGGGGAAGCGGCTGCCGCTCACTGCCAGTAAGTGCCTACTGTGTGCCGGCAGGGTCAGGCTCTAAGCACACGGCAGCTCGTGTCATACAGCCTCCCTTGAGACGTGGGCCTTGCTGTCTCCATTGTACAGATGAGGAAACTGAGGCCCAGAGATAGTGAGGGACGTGAGCCAGTAGTGGGGCTGGAAACTCCACCCTGGGGCCTGCTCGCTCTCCCTGAAAGACCACCTGCCCGCCCTTCCGCCCCACCAGTCTCTGCCGCCATCATACCATCGTTACGTCAGGTTCGTGGTCGGGACAGTGTAGAAGGAGGCAGACGGGCACTGTTGCCAACCTCCAGCAGCATTTATTTCCCATCTTGTATGTTTCATGTGACCACATGCCCATGGGCCTTTGCATCGCTTCACAGGCCAAGATTTTAAAAATCATCTGATCCCCAAGCGCTGGAGTAGAAAAGATAAAAGCATTTAAAGGGGAAAAAAGGAAGAAGCTTGCATTTGCCATGTACCTCCTGTGTGTCAGGCAAGGAGTCAATATTATTTCCCCCGGTCTGACTGTTAGAGCTGCTGTTTTGTAAGGGACAGAGCCGGGACTGTGCCCAGGCAACACCCCCTTGCCTCTTTGAGGGACACTTTTTGATTACATGCTCTGTGACCACCTTGGCAGGCATTTAGCGCTGATACTTGACACATCTCGAGGGACTCCGCAGGGCGAGCACTAAAACATACAGACCAGTAAACAGAGGCTCCGAGAGGTTGTCGCCTGCCCGGGGCCACTTGGATAAGTGGACGTTTTTATAGCTGTGGGCGATAGTCATGATCTTGACCTTAAGTACTCTCAGCTTAAAGGTCTAGGGGGATGGGTGGAAAGGCAAACAAATCCTTCCTCCTCCTTGCCCCTTCCTGTTTAGAATATATGGGCTACATTATCTGCCTGTTCTCTTTACTCAAGTTGTTTCCAGGGTCTCCCTACCAGGCTCCAGACGTCACCAAACCGACCATCCAGATAGGCAGGGTCCCGAAGGGGGAGGAGGGGCTGTTAGTTCTGAGAACGGACCGCCCACTCGCCAAAGTCGCATCCCTGACCTCCTGGGCCTTTGTTGAGTGGAGCGTGTGGAGGGGCCACTCAGTTGGGGGTTCAGATGTCCCCTCTAATGCAGTGGCTGTTATCAGTGAGTGCTCTCCACCCAGGGTTGAAAACGGCCTTGAGAGAGAGAAGTGTCCCTGCAGAATAGCACAGGCCACCACCAGTGAGTGGGACAAAGGAATCAGTATCTGCACTTAGCGAAGCCTCTTCCTGGGAAGGCGCACAGGCTCAGTCCACCGCAGCCTTAGGGATGGAGCTGCCCCTTGCGTGGGCCAAGCACCATCGCTTGGTGGTTAGGGAGGCAGGTTTGGGGGGCGCCTGGGTGGCTCGGTCAGTTAAACATCCAACTCTGGCTCAGGTCATGATCTCAAAATTTGTGAGATTGAGCCCCGCGTTGGGCTCCTTGCCAACAACGTGGAGCCTGCTTGGGATTCTCGCTCTCTCTCTCTCTCTCTCTCTCTCTCCCTCCCTCCCTCCCTCTCTGCCCCTCCCTTGCTTGCGCTCTGTCTCTCAAAAATAAACAAACATTAAAAAAGATTTTTTTTTAAGAGAGAGATGCAGATTTTGGCATCAGGACAGACAGGGTGAAACTGCCGCTGTGCCATCTCTTCCCTGTGCTCCTGGCTGAGCGACTGGCCCGCGCGAGGCTCAGGTGGCTCATCTGTGGAAGGAGAGTAGGAAAACCCTCTTAGGAGAGAGGCTCTGTGGGATGCGGGTTACAAAGTGCACTCACTGCCTGCGGCATAGCGAGCTCATCACTGTCAGTCAGAAGGAAAGACCAAAGCCTGGCTTCCATCTACCCTGGGCGGAAAAATTACTGAAGTTTAATAATCTGCCATAAATGGGCTGCTTAAACTCCACCAATGTCCAAAAAAGAAACAGCCTTGGGATTCCAAAAGACACCCTTCCACGTGTTCCTGGATTCTAAGCCCGAGGGCTACGCTGTCTCCATGGGAACCGGGGACGGGAGGGTAGCCGCCCCCCTTCCACGGCTGTCTTCACCCCTTGGGCAAATTCATGGCCCACTGGCTCGTCTTTTGTGTCAGCTGCTTGTAAATGCTAGATCTCCTGATACTCCTTAAACGCTACGCCAGGTGGTGAGCGTGCTGGGGCTCTTTCTAGAACCCAGCAACAGTCCATCTTGCCAGTTGACTGTGCAGTGAGACAGCGCGTTGCCAGGGGGCCAGCACGGCTCGGTTAGGAAATCTGAACTGACCCCAGTGGGAGCCCACGTCCACCAAGAACAAACAGATGGAACAGAACACACCACGAAGCTTAGCAAAGGGGTCAAGAGTGTCCGCTTCTGGGTTTCCCCACGATTTCTCATGTATCGTGGGATCGTCCCTTTCCTCGTTCACATATGCACAGGATGGCGGTAACAGGGACCCGCTGGGTGAGAAGATCCCACACTGGGGAGAAAAAGTAAACCCTAAAATGTAATCAGGCTTAAGCCTTTCAACCTAATACTATTTTTGCAAGTTAATCTCTGGAATTTGAGTTTAGCTTTTAACCACTGTTGGCCAGCTCACGGAACAGCATTCTTCCCTGGGAACCGAGCTGGAGAGCCGCTGAAATAATGTGTATGTGCTGCTCCCGTGCCTGGCGCACGGTCAAGATTCCAAAGTGTGTTTCTTTATGTGTTTGCTCTTAACCTGCCTGCCGGCTCCACGGTGGCATCTGTGTGACTGGCCCCAAGCGTGGGGTTAGCTGTCTATATACCCTCCCACCAAAGCCCACAGAGGCTCCCCATTTGCAGAAGAAGAAACCAGGCCTCACCAAGGAGGAGTGGCTGGTCCGAGGCACATACATAACTCACAAGCGGCAAAACCCGGACGCGAGACTCAGTCCCCCTGCCCCAAAGCCAAGCTTTCCTTCCTGACCAAGCCTGGGAGGGGCTCCTGATCTGTTTAATTAAGAGAAGTGACCGCTGCACTCTGTCTGAGGTGCTGAAAGCGTTTTTTTCCACTGGTCGGACCTTTGAGATACAAATGTTCCATTTTATTAACGTCAGTGTTTTTGTTTTGTTTTGTCTCCCTCCTGCGCTCGCCGTTCAATCCCTTCAGAACACAAACTTGACTACCCAGGAGCATGAGAACATCATTGTGGTAAGTCTCTCGGGACCCCTCTCCCTCTGCCCGCCCCCTGGTGCCCACAGTCCTTCCCCCCCCACCATCCGAGTTTATCCACCCGCATGGCGACCTTACTCAGTTTTGTCTTTTCTGTCAAGCCAGACATGTCTGCTTCCTGCCTTTGCACATTTCAGAGCCCCAATTGATTGGGAAGGGGGTGTAATTCTCAGTCTTTGAGGTTTGTAGCAAATGTGTCTTGATCGCCTCCTCCTTCCTGAGTGTGCCGCAGGGAATTGAAGGCAGGAGATGGCAGAGGGTGTATAATGTATTCAGAGGCATAACCCTATTAGCGGAAAGGTAAGCCGTTCTCTTTCTTGCCCCAGGACATGTCTCCTAATTAATCCACAAATAGAACCTGGATTTAATTCTCTCTGATACGCAAAGTGGGGTAATATTTTCTGGGCCTAGACTGTGATGTAAGCATCTTTGGGGTAAAATCTCTTCTTGGGTGATTTTAAGCTATGAAGTGTGACTCTCACTGGAGAGAAGAGAGAAATGAGGTTGCACCTGCCGGATGCCAAGCACTGTGTGTGTGTTCGAATCTGTACGTAACTTAAGACTGTTCCTCTTCCCGAGGTTCATCCTCGGTTGGAGGAAGACAAAGAGACCCCTGCACAAACAGGGGCTTGCATAGAGAGTGGAGTGATAAAGTCACCTGGGAAAGAAGCCACAGTGCTTCTTGGAGGCAGTGATGTCTGAGCTGGGTTTTGAAGGATCAATAGGAGCTTGCCAGATGAGGGGCGCCTGGGTGGCTCATTCGGTTAAGCGTCCACCTCTTGATTTCGGCTCAGGTCATGATCTTACAGTTGTGGATCTAAGCCCCACATCAGGCTCTGCGCTGAATGTGGAGCCTGCTTCAGATTCTCTCTCCCTCTCCCTTTCTCTCGCCGGTGTGATGCATACACACTCGATCTCTCTCCAATTAAATAAACTTAAAAATGATAATAATAATAAAATTTTAAACAAAAGGAGCTTCCGGATGGCAAAACAGAGTAAGGCCTTCCCGAGAGAGAAAACAAAACGTACATAGAGATGTAAAACGACACGGTATATTCTGGAAGCTTCAGCATTGCTGGAGCATAAAGCCCACAGAAGTAGGGAATAGGGAGGCAGAACTTGAGGTGGAAGTGGGAGGCCACGCTTTGTGTGCCCAGAGAGGACACTCACCTGTCCACAGGGTCCTGTGGCTGCAGCCTGTGAAACGAGGGCAACATGCCCGACTGAATTACGGTTCCGTGGGCCCTCCCACCTGCCCCTGGCAGGCCCAGCCTGGAGATCCCCTTCCTCGCCCCAGCTGGGTCCTGTGGGCACCCAAGGCGGAGAGTCCTAGACTGTTTATTGTGGAGAATAACGGCAGCAGTTCCTGTGGTGCCCCAGCCAGAGTCTGGCACATAGTAGGTGCTTAGTCCGTATTTGCTAAACATGTAGAAGGTTTTTCCCTGTGCCCCACCCTGCCCACTCATCGCCTTCTCTTGCCAGACAGGGGGAGTGTCGCCTGGGCACCCGCCCGCCATCACCTCTACCACCACCTTTCGCTGGCACACTATTAATTAATAAACTCATTTGACGAACATTTGTCAACCTGTGAGTACAAGTATGTGCCAAACACTCTCTTCCTCAGCCTTAGAGCCACTACTGAGGGGCTCACTGTGCGCAACAGCCCGGCGGGTGGCCAGATGATCAAGAGAGAACATGGGCGGGGATGAGATTTGTTTGGAGTGTTAGGGGGGCACAGAGGGCAGGCACCTCACATCCTCTGCCAGTGAGGGAGCTGGAGGAGGGTGACGGAGGGGTTCTAGGAGGAGGTGAGCAAACCGGATCGTGAAGGACGGGTAGGCAGTCCAGGGTGAGGGCCCAGCGCGAGAAAGGCAGAGCAGTGAGGCGCTGGCTGGGTGCCGGGGAAGGAGCTGGTGTCCTCCTCTGCCGCTGGCCGTGACCGTGGGTCCCACCATGGACTTCAGCCCTGGAAGAAGGGTGAGGGCTCGGGGCTGGGGAGGGGCCTGGGAAAGGAATTTTGATCCGAGAGACGCAGGCTTCTTTTATCCAGCTAATGTGGCCGGGCTGACCCCTTAATGGGGCTGGGTTAAGCTCCCCTGCTCAGCAGGCGTGCCCGAGAACCGAGGAGAATGTGGCCTGCGGGCTGACCCCCAGCCCTGCGTTTTACAGCCTGCCTTGCAGTGCTCTGTCACCCGCGCCCTCATCGTTATTGGGAAGTCCCCTTTCGCTCAGCGATCACCGTATCCAATTTGACCTGTTGGCAATTAGTCTTCTCGCAACGGGGCTTGACATTTTGTATGTGCTCATTTTCATAAATACTCGCACAAGTAACTTGAGCTGGTCTTACTCAGGCCGTCTGGGGTCAGGCCTCTGTGCAATAGGTAGTCGTCGGCTGGTAAGCGCTGGCACTTCACTGGACGCGCGTCAAGCCGCTGTCCAAACCCCAGCCGCGGTCCCACGTGCTAGTGACCAGTGTGGGCCTGGGGCTGGATGCGAGCTCACGCTCAGAGCTGGTGCAGGCCCTGAGCCCACCCCACACGTGCTGTGACCTTGGGCGAGTTAAGGGAGGACTCTTAATTTTATTTTATTTTATGGTGTGTCTGGGGGGCTCAGTCGGTTAAGCATCCAACTTCGGCTCAGGTCATGATATCACAGTTCGTGAGTTCAAGCCCCGCGTCGGGCTCTGTGCTGACAGCTCAGAGCCTGGAGCCTGTTTCAGATTCTGTGTCTGCCTCTCTCTCTGCCCCTCCCTTGCTCACACTCTGTCTCTCTTTCTCTCTCTCAAAAACAAATAAACATTTAAAAAATATTTCATTCTATTTTATATATTATTCTATTTTATTTTAAATATTATTTTTTTAACACATATTCATTTTTGAGAGAGACAGAGCGTGAGCGAGGGAGGGACAGAGAGAGAGGGAGACACAGGCTTCAGGCTCTGAGCTGTCAGCACAGAGCCCAACGCGGGGCTCGAACCCACAAACTGTGAGATCGTGACCTGAGCCAAAGTCGGACGCTTAACCGACTGAGCCACCCAGGCGCCCCTGAAATATTATTTAAAAATACTTCTGCAACTATCCCATGAGTATAATTTCATTAAGGAAAAAAAAAGAAGGAAAAGGATTTCACCCATGCCAGGGTCCTCTTCAGAGACTGCCCCGGGGCCTTCGGGTGGCAGTAAACCCACACAGACAGACCCGGTCGTGATTTTGTGTTCTCAGGAGGAATGATGTGACGCTAGATGTGTCATCTCAGAGATGCTTTCGAGTCCTTTCAAGCTCATCCGCCACAGGGTTTCCAGCCTCACTACTGGTGACATTTGGGGCCAAATCTCTCTTTCTGGGGGACCCGTCCTGGGCAGTGTAGAATGTTGAGCAGCATCCCTGACCTCAGCCCACTAGATGCCAGTAGCCATCCCCGTCGTGATGATCAAAAATGTGTCTTCAGACATGCCAACGTCCCCGGAAGGCAGAGCCACCCTGGCCGACCCAGCCCACCCAGCCCTTTCTTCCCACTGGCTGTAGAATATTTTTATTTAACCAGATGGCCATTCAGATCACTTTCAGCTAACTTGACATAGTTAAGCCTCAGTCTCCTCATCTGTGAAATGGGTATGGCAACAATGCCTTTCTTACAGGGCTGCTGGGAAGAGTCAGTGAGCTGACGCACCTGACATGCTCAGCAGAGGACTCTGCGTATAGAAAGAGTCCACAAAAATAGAAGCTCTTCTTATTATTCATGCCTTTTGAAATGATCATAAATCCATGACCAGGGCAGGCCTTGTAGCCTCCCTGACCCTCTGTCTCTTCACCTGTACAAATGGAAATAACTCCCACTTGACCTCACAGAGTTGTCATGAGGATCGAATGAGATAATAGCCATGGAAGCACAGAGCCCACGCCTGATGCCCACTCTGGGCACTTAAATCCTTCTACTTTATTCCTTCATTCCTGAGAAAGAGGGGCCTGACATGATTGAAGAGGCTCAGCCTTGCATGTGGTACCTCCTCTCAGAGCTGGTCCAAGAGCTGGGTGTGGAGAGCAGAGGCATGGGGCGGGGGGGCAGGCACAGGAGACACCACCCCCCCCCCCCATGGTGAGCTGAGCACTGAACTTCTGGAAATGAGCACAGCCGGATGCACGTGCCGGGCTTATGCCGGTGGTTTTGTCTTTCGTTGCCCCATTTCTCCTTCACTGTGATTGTTGTCACCAGACGGGGTTGTTTGTGTCCCCGTCGTGTGGAGGGCCGAGAAGTAGCCTGGTAAATAGCGTAGCCTCCTGAGTCACCGGTGTGAGTTCAGACTCTGGCTCCACCGTGTTCTGTCCGTGCGACTTTGTGTAGGAGACTCAATCTCTGAGAAAAAAGGCAGGACTCACCCCCCCTCCCGGTGGGGGGCCCGGTCAGCACAGAGGCCAGCACGGAGGGCACCCCAGAACAGCACCTGCTCCTGCGGCTCTTGCTGTTGGTGTGTGGCTGCTGTCTGTGGGTCATTTCCGCTCCGTGTGGCTGGGGTGGGGGGGACCGCAGCAGGATGGTGGGCTCAGCCTCGCAGTCGCTGAGGGGCCCGCCTGCCCCGACCCACACTGTCTGGGACAACTTTCTGCACTGGTGGAGGTATTCACCGGCTCCGTGTGACAGCTGAGCACTTGAAATGTGGGTCATGCGGCTCTGGAACTACATTTTTTATTTTATTTCACTTAAAACTGTTAATTTCATGTCTGTTAAAATCTGAATGGTGACATGTGGCCAGCTAGTGGCTGCTGGGTTGGACGGTGCAACCCTAGACAGATAAGACCGTGGGCCTAGTCGCCAGCTGTCTGTCAGCCCAGCTCATGGTGCCACCAGGGAGAACCTCAGGATTAGTGACGCCCTCCCTCACAGAAGGGCCTTCCTATAACTGGCCAAGTAACTGCCGTCTCTTACTGGCATCCACTTATGCTGCCTTTCCCTGATGGTCCCAAACCAAGCGGAAAACCTTGCTGAGAGGTTCCTACCCATATCCAAAGGCTCTGCTGCAGGAACCGGGTCAAGGAGCCTCTCTGAACCCGAGCAGGCAGGGTCTGCGCGGTGGGAGTTGGTGATGGGGTGGGCCTGTCCTCACAGAGCCCTCCCGGGAGTCAGGCAGAATCGCCACCCCTCGCCGCTGTGTCCAGTACAGCCCAAAACAGCCCCTCAGTGATGGTGGCAATGACATGCTGGGCTCCAGGCCATTGGGCTTATCCTGAGGCTGAGACTCCAAAGCTTCTAGAGTTTTCTCCCATCAAATCCCCCCAACAACCCTGTGAACAGGTAACTCTAGTTCCTCCCATTTTATAGGCCAGAAGCCTAATGCCCAAAGAGGCTGAGTTGCCCACTCGCGGTCACACAGCCTGGCAGTCTTGGTGCTAGGTCCTGGGTCTCCTGTTTCCTAATCTTGTGCCCAGTGTGACAAATAAGAAAATGAGAGTGGACTTCACAGGGACAGTAACCTTTCAGTAACTAACATTTTTGGAGAGCTGGCCGTATTTCAGACTCCATAAGAGGTGCTTTGTATCAGGGGCTCCCTGACTCGGTGCTGTTTTGTCAATGTCTGGACACGTTTTTTCCCCAGTTGTTCAAATAACTTATTTGAATCTGAAGTTTAGCAAAATCATTAAAATAGAAATTATCAAAGGGGAAAAAAATCAAGAATCACATACCATTCAGGCCATGGGAACCTTGCACAGGAATGGCAGTGGGAACCAGTAAGAATCGTACAGCTTGTCTGAGAAGGCTTGGTGGCGGGGCACCTGGGTGGCTCAGTCGGTTAAGCATCAGACGTGGGCTCAGGTCATGATCTCGCGATTCGTGGGTTCGAGCCCCACGTCGGACTCTGTGCTGACAGCTCGGAGCCTGGAGCCTATTTCAGATTCTGCGTCTCCCTCTCTCTCTGTGCCCCTCCTCTTCTCATGCTCTCTCTCTCTCTCTCTGTCTTTCAAAACTGAATAAATGTTTAAAAAAAATTTTTTTAAGGTTGGTAGGAAATGAAATCAAGAGGCGTTAGATATTCAGACTCCCTTAATATAAAATGAAACGTGTCCGGAGATTTTACGGTCACAACTGGCTGCGGGTTGCTCCCGGCATCTAGTGGGTTGAGAATGCGGATGCTGAGCGTCCTGCAGCGGACGGGAACGACGGGCCCCAGATGATAGCAGTGACCAGCGCCTCCCACCTTCTTCCAGTGACCCCGCTCTGCTTCCCAGGCAGGGACTCGGGTGCTAAGAGAGATGAAATAGCGTGTTTGAACCGTCATGCTGCCCTAAGAATCACAATGAGAACTCGCACCCGGGACTCCACCCCAAGTGCCTGGACTCGTAACCACTCCACTGTCCTGCCCCGTAGTTGGGGACTGTTGGTCTGAGGGACGTGGATGGACGTCAGCAGGTCACCAAACCCCTAAAGCTTCATGTGTCATTGTCGGTGTGTATTTTTCCAAGGTGGGGGCAGCCCAGAGCTTTAATCTGCTTCTCAGTGAGTGTGCCATGACCGCCCGCCCCCCCCCCCCAGGAGTGCCTCCTAGATATTCCAGCTGACATTTGTTTGTTGTCTTTCAGGCGATTGCTCCCCTGCTGGAAAACAACCATCCACCACCAGATCTCTGTGAATTCTTTTGCAAGGTATGGCATTCCTGAAGGGGGCAGCCTCCCTCCTCCCATGCGTGCAGGGGGTGGGGGTGGGGGCCAGCCCGGCTCAATTTGCAGAAAACCCAGGTTTCTCTACCCTGGGTCAGGGCCCCAGAAGGAGCCAGAAGGCAAGGCAGTCAACCTTTTCTTAGAGTCACAGCTCTGTCCCTGCCACACGCACGGTGAGGAAGGCCCAGAGTCCAAACCAGTGGGTCAGGGAGTAGCGTCTGGCCTTTCCCGGGTCTATCTTTGTAGCCGTCCCGGGAGAAATTTGTAGCAGGTTTTCTGGGTTCCTGACGTCAGAGCTGGTTTATTATTAGCCCCGGCTCCTCGGAGCACCGGCTGGCCCACAGTGGGGCCCGGCCGTGGGGCTTTTCCTGAACGGGGACAGCAGGCCGGGGGGAATGCCAGGCTAGCGGGGGAGCCGCGGACGGGACATCCCCTCCCGCGGACCCGGTGCCAGGCTCGCAGCGGGATTTACACGGAACACGCGCAGGGCACGTCGGGCACCGGGCAGCCCTTGCTCTGAATGCACACTTCAGTAGTCCGGGGGCTGAGCCGCAGCATGCCTCCCGTTTTGTTCTTTGCTGTGTGATTTTTTTTTTTTTTTTTTTTTATGTAACGATTCGATGTCCTTGGAAAGATGCAGGGCCTGGGTTTGCTGCTTCCCCGGCACTCCCCGGTCTTGCACCTGCTGACTCACCTCACTCATGCTCCTTACCTCCTTGGCTCCTTCCACAGCCACCGCTCGGGGGGGCGGGGGGGGCGTGTAGACTGTGTCCACCAGCGAGACAAGCACGCAGCATGGCCAAGTGGGCACCGGGAGGCGGTGGTTTCTGGAGGGAAGGGGACAGGAAGCACATTCTCTCTGTTGGTTCAGGGGCCGGGAGCTTTAGAGGGACAGGATTGCACCATCCTCTTTGGCCCCCATCCCTATCCCTCCCTCAGGACACTTTCCAGCAACGCACAGAGCAGAGGGTGGGCCCAGCCTGCTGGCCCGCAGTGCCCGGGGCGCATTCTCAGTGTGTGCATGCCCGCACGGGCATCGGGCTCCTGTGCTGAATGGTGAGCCGGAACTATAGGGCCTTCTCTGGCCCCCGTGCTGGAGGGCGACGTGCCCCAAGCAGGGTGGGGTCAGATGACCCAGTGTTTAGGCCCCGGAGAGAAGGGCCAGCTGCTCCCTTACCTGTCACAGCCGGTCATCTCTCTCAATAGTTTCTGGTTTAATGCAAATCTCCTCATTCTGCTCTCAGACTGTATAGTTTCTCCCCAGAGTTCATGGGCTTCAAACCAGGTGGTTCTGAAACAATAGACCTTTGTTCAAAGCAAGTCACACCAGAGGGTTCCTGGGTAGCACAGTTTGACAAATAGTGAGGTGGAAGAAATCATTCTTTTTGGCATTTCCTGATAGAATGCCTTCTAGGTCCTGAAAGAGAAGCCTCCCTGCCCTTTGGAGGGAGGGGTCCCAGCCCAGGGGAGCCTGTGAGCCGTCAGGCTGTTTTCCCTCTGGGGGGTCAGCCCCAGGCTCAGCGCCTCCCCCACCAGGCAGCCTTCCCGGAGAGGAGAACTTGAGGGGAACAAAGCCGCCCCCGCTGGGTCCACTCTGGGCCTGCTCGCCGGACATGCCCGGGCAGCCTCGCCTACCAGACTTTGAAACCAGGATCCCACGATCTGAGGAAAGTTTACTTATCTTGGGTTTCCCAGGAAAGCCCTGATTTCTCATATCCCAAAGCCCCAGGTCCTTATCCAGCGGGTAGAAACTGAGCCCCCGCAGGCTTGGGCGGGTTGTTAAAGTGTTGGGAGCATGCAGCCAGGTCTGCTCCACCTGAAGGCCATCAGTGTTCATTTGAAACACAAAACCCACTGTTGAAATCAAAATGCGTCTGAGAGGTGCAGCCCGCTCCCAGCTTATCAAAGCCGACAACTGAAAAGCTACGGAACTTTCCAGGTTCTGGTGTCCAGACACTTCAGCTCCTGGTGTTCTGGCACCCAGGTCCCAAGATACTCCTCCGTCAGACCGCGCACCCTGAGTCTCAGTGCTGTGAAAGTGTCGCTGTGTTAAATACGGGTCAGGTCCAGAGCGGATGCCTGTCTGTACCATCCGAAACAGTCTTGGATTTTAAGATCAAAACAGAAAAGCAGACAAAAGAGCCCTTCCTCACCCACTTTTCTTCCTGCAAGGAAAAGAAAAGAAAAGAAAAGAAAAGAAAAGAAAAGAAAAGAAAAGAAAAGAAAAGAAAAGAAAAGAACAAAAGCTATGTGCCAGTACTGAGGGAACACGGGGACTGGTGCTGGGCTCCCCGCCCCTGAGCCCTGCCCGGAGCCACATGCCAGGCCGATGGGCCCTGGCTGCACGCTGCCGGCTCGGCCCCGACCGTGTCATTCTGTCTCCCCAGCACTGCAGAGAGCGGCCCCGGTCCATGGTGGTCATCGAAGTGTTCACGCCCGTGGTCCAGAGAATCCTCAAGCATAACATGGTGAGTTCCCCACCCCCCGCCCCAGGACTGTAAACCCAGTCTTGCCTTTCTCTCTTCCCCGGAGATCTGGGGAATGGCGTCGGCTGGCCGGGCCTGACAGCCAGGGACTGGGGGTGGGATTCTGTTTAAGTTGGGGTGTTAGCGCAGCCTGTCCTCCTTGGCTGTGTTTTTTTCCTCCTACGGCAATAAGAAGGATCTTTTCACAGTAAAAATAACAAAAATAGTGTGGCTGGGGGAGAAGAGAGAAGTTTCCCATGCGTAGAATCAGAAATAAGGTCCACAGATGCTCAGCCCTCAGCAACGGGGAGCGGAGCCCCTCGCTTCCTCAGTGGGGGCTGGGCCGTCCACGGCAGTGTCCTTCCAGATGCACCGTGTGGCAAGGGGAGAAAGAGGGACTTTGTGATGGAGAAGGCTGGCAGTCACAGCCACGGCCAGCCGGTCACGGTCACCAGCAGCAGGGACACGTCACGTGAGGGCACGCGCCCTGCCTATGACGCGAGGCGGGGGCCGCCGTACCTCCGGGGGCTCCTCCCTCAAACCCACAAGTCCGGTCTAATCACGAGAAACACCTCAGGCCCAACCCTACTTGAGGGACATTCTGCAAAATACCTGACCGGCCCCCCTCACAAGTGCCCAGGTCATCCAGAACAAGGAAAGGCTAAGCAGCTGTCACCGCCCAGAGCAGCCTGAGGCGACATGACGACGAAGTGTAGGGGGGGTGACGGGATCCCGGGACCGAAAGAGACCTCAGAGTAAACAGAGGAAATCTGAATCAAGCGTAGGCTTTAGTTCATTCAGCCAAACAAACAAACGGGCAGAGCTGAACTGCACGCCCACCGAGGGCCGGGCACGCGCAGTCTGCTTGGCCCCTTTGCGCCCTCTCATCAACCCAGTGAGAGCAGCAAATACTGCTTCCTGCATATCACGGGCGGGGAAACTGAGGCTTAGCAACGCCACTAACTGGCCCGAGGGGCCAAGGCTAGGAAGAATAACGTCTACTCACAGGTATGCATTGAGCAGGCCACTCATAGGACACTCCAGCATATCATAGGTCGCTTAACCCTGACGAAAGCCCGTGATCTCCGGACCCACAAAGGCTCCAGAGGTCACGCAGGGAGCGATGAGCAGCTGTGAGTGCTCGTGAGAGGCGCTGGGGAGCAGCCGAAGGCGAGGCCCAGTGTTCCAGCATGCTCTCCTGAGCCAGCCCCCGACCTGGACTCCGGTCCCCAGGTGACACAGAGGCCTCTGTGTACTGTGGCACAGGCGGGGGCACTGAGCCAGTTGCGGGGTGCCCCTGACCACTGCCCCCTGCCCTGTCAAGCATGTGAAACAACTGTGGAAAGGGGCGTCGTACAATTCAGAAGTAGTCTTCCTGTCTCCGCACCGTGTCCCTAAACCCAGTCCGGATGGAAATGTAGGGCACATGTGTGGTTCCTCCTCCCACGTCCGTGGCAGACATCATTAGTCGATGACAGCACTCTTCCCGCAGAGGTAGCTTCAGAGTCAGTCCCGACACAGCGTTCCAGGCAGCCCCTGGCGGTTGACGTGTGTCGGCCCCATGTGCCCCATGTGGGTTCTGTTTACCATCCTCTGCCCGGAGCAGTCACATGCCATAATTGAGCTGTGGCTTGTTTCTGAGATCCTCTTTGATTTCAGATCAACGCATTTCTAGTTTTCTGAACACAGGAGAGAGAGATACTCCATCCAGTTCTTTCTCCAGGACTAACAGCTTCTCCAGGGTGGAGGTGGGGAGCATGGATTTCCCTGGCTGGGGCTCTTACGGTTTCCAGGGCTCTCTCTAACTTCAGGCGTCTGAGGGGAAAGGATTTCTGACTGTTAACTTTAAAATCACCATGCACGTGGTGGGAGGCAAGGGCTGTACCCCTTCAGAAGCCAGAGCAGAGGTGCTGGGGTCTCACTGGCGAAGGACCTTTCTGTCACAACTTGTCGGTGACAGCCAACCCCCCAGGGCCCGTGCCTCGGTGGGCACATAGCCATTTTTGTATATTCCATGGTGATCGATAGTCTAAATGTTTAATAAGGGTTCTTATGGGACATCTGACTTCCAAGGGAAAAGTCAAAATTCAGGCAGCCTCCCACAGCTTAAGTGTACAACATCTCCATTATATTCGGTTCGTTTTATAGGCTTAGAGTGCTGACCGTGTAATAATTTTCTGGATAAGGTTCAGAACAGCTCCGGCGCCAATCTAGAACTTACAGCATCTGGAGTGGCCTGGCAGAGAGCAGGGACCCTCGGGCATGAACTCTCCCTTCACTTTTAACAAGCTCCCCAAGAGACCCTGGCGTCTGGGGGTGCAGTAAAGCTGTGCGGGCACACTTTGCTCTTGGTGTCTACTAATTACACGCTCTGAACTCTGTCAGAAGAGAAGTGTAGACAGGACAGAGGGGGTCAGTCCCTTCTGCAGAAGGACAGGCGTGTGGCAAACAGCGATTGTGGCTAGCGCAGGCAGAGGAAGAACGGCAGACCTTTACTCCCCCTCAAGCTGATTTACTAGCCGTGGTCTAGTAAATGGTGGTCTAGTCACTGGTCAGTGAGTGTGCCCAGCCTGCCACCAGCCACGTGTCTGTCAGCGTAGCCTGAGCAGTGACTTCTCTTCACCCCATTAAGGAGGCATTTGAACATTTGAGAAATGGAGAAAACCATACACCACAGAGCTGTTCTGGGGCCTCAGGGCTTCCCTTATCCTCAGAGTGCACTTTCCGTAAATACATCGTGCACCCATTTCATGGATGTGTAAATTGAATCTTGAGAAGAGCCTTAGAGTATTACTCACTGGGCTGAGAGAAAAATTAGATACAAATGGAAGCAGTCCTCTAGAATGTTCTCCTAGAGGTTCTAAACCTGTTAAACTCTATCCTTAAGAATGAACGTGGTCCCTGTGCCCACGTGCCACTCACTGGAGTGTCCTTGTGGCAAGGGAAGCTGGAAGATGTGGCTGTGGTCCCTAGTGGACCACTGAGTGACCAGACCACGTTCCTAGAGTAGCATTTTTGGCTTTTCCGTAGAGGTAAAAGGCTCCTCACACATATGTCGAAAGGCCATCAGACCCTATTTCCAAGAAAATGACCTTGACTATGCAGAAATTTAATTTCAAAGATAAGGGCAGTTACCTTTAGCAGGCTTGGGTTGAAGCAGTTTTCCTAGACTCCTAAACCCTCAGAAGTGGAAGGGGGCATAGAGATCGGTTGTTACAGCCCTCAGAGACGGTGCCACCTGAGAGGGGTGTGGCCGCCCAAGGCCGCACAGCTTTCCTGTCACCCTTTTCCAGGGCATCGGGGGACTTTAAACGTTTTCCTGTTTGGAAGCACAGTCAGGCTTCAGTCTTCTCCTCACCCAGGGGCCTCATCTACCCGATGCCCTGTGTGTGTGTGTGTGACTGTGTGTGTTTGTGTGGGTGTGTGTTTGCACACATGTGTGTATGTTCCTTCGGCTCTTTCCCTGTGGCTCCTGCTCCTTCCTTGTGTAAGGACACAATCCGGGTAGGAAAATGGCAGCAGAGGGTCCCCTCATTGTCCTGAGGACCCTAACACAGCCTCTTTACTCCAAGTGAAGGCCTGCAGGCAGCTCCAGAAGCTTCCTCGTGGGCGCTGGTGGGAGGGCCTGAGAGGGACGTGTTCTACTCAGAGCTTTCCGGAGGGCCCACAGGATCGGTTAGGTCTGTGAAGAAAGTCTCCGCCATTTTCCTTGAGATTAGGATGCGGATCCACTGACCTTTTATTGAATGGGTTCCACTTTGGGGGTGGGGGAGGGGACAGGAGGAGGGCAGAGGAGTTTGGAGATGTGACTTCCCTGTGATGCCTTCCCGGTCACCCTCGTCACCACGCTGCCTTGCCCCCTTCCCCCCTCCCCCCGTTTCAAAATCCAGCCCACCGGTTTAGAAGTCCATGAACAAAGCTGCGGCCGGCAGCCCTGTCCCCTCCAACCCCCACACCAGGCCTGGGACCGTGACCATGGGAATGGGGGCGGGGTTCTCTGACAGTCCCCGAGCGGCCACCGAGGAGGCGAGCCTCGCCGCCCTCAGCTGAACTCTGTCACCCACCCCACTGGTGTTCCGTGTCGGGGACGCCGAGCAGCCGGGGTGGCCAGTGGTGCCGCTCTCCGGGGCAGGCAGGAGCCTCTGGCCTCGCTCAGGGACCCTGTAACTAGGCGGCAGCTGCGCGGCGTTGCTGGGGCTCAGGCCCGGCCCCGGACGGAGACGTCACCCCCGCGCCTTTTCCTGACCTTGAGCCGATTCACCTCCCCGCCCCCCTGCCTGCGCCCCCTTCACAGGACCCGCCGCCACATGCCAGCCACCCCTCCCCCCACTCGCTTGCTGTCCCGGGCCGCGACCCTCACACACATCATCCACGCGTCACACACACACACACACATACACACACACACACACACCTGCACCCCTCCTCCCACACCCTCACACCTCCACCCACACCCCACGTCTCTCTCTCACACACCCCTCCCACACTCATCTCTCACACGCTTCTGGCCACACCCCACACACCTCCACCCACACCCCACGTCTCACAATACACCTCTTCCCACACCCCGTATCTCACACACACCTCCTTCCGTGTCCCACATTTCACACACACAAACACACCTCCTCTCACCCCCCGTGTCTGTCATACACAACACACGTCCGCCCACACCCACGTCTCTCTCACACATGTGCACGCACACACACGCCATAACCTGTCCAGCCGGCCTCTTCCGAGCTTGTCCATCTCTCTCATCTGCCTGTTAGATTCCGTGCGCCGTTTGAGAGCCGCTTTTTCTACGACCAAAGCAGCAAGGTCACCAAATGCTCCTGAAGTACTTTCTGGAGCCCAGTGGGCAGCTGGGGTCAGCCTAGAGCAGGAGGGACCGTCAGAGGAGCCCGGGACTGGGAATCGTCTTCACCAGGGGGCCACGTCTGGTTCTTGGACCTCCTTCCCACCCTCTTGCTCAGGAGAAGGAACAGGTGTCTTTTCATCGACGGTGTCTGGGGACACGCGGAGTTCCGTCTGTCCACTGCTACCTTTGCCTCCCCCCTGCCCCAGGAAGTCCCAGAGCCCCCCTCCCAAAGCTATGGCCTAGGCTGGCTGTCTCCTGACTTGGCCGTGCTCAGTGGCCTCAGATCGTAGCTCACAGAGAGCAGTGGGCCCGGAAGCAGGAGGGGGCTGCCGAGGAAGAGTCCACAGCCTCCCCAAGGGTTGCGGGAGGCCCAGCCTGACGCCTGCAGCCCCCTCACAGGTGTGCAGAGGCGAAGCCCCAGCTGGGCTACCGACAGCACATCCGTGGGGCTCGCTGCCCCCTGCCCTTCCACAGGGTGGGCTGAGGCTGTGCCAGGGAGTTCACCGCAAGTCCCAGAGAACCCTTCAGGGTCAGGACCTTTGCTCGCCTGCACAGCAGCCGTCAGAAGACGGAAGCAAGAGTGTCAGAGGCCAGTTTCTGGAAGTGAAAAACGCGTGCTTGGAAGAGGAATTGGCTGGTGTCTCGCCATGGCCCTTCTCGCAGGGCCCGCGCCGCCCCCGCCCAGCCCCACAGCGTGTCCCAGCCTCTCCCTTCCACTCTCTCTGCAGGACTTCGGGAAGTGCCCACGGCTGAGGCTGTTTACTCAGGAGTACATCCTTGCCTTGAACGAGCTCAACGCGGGGATGGAAGTGGTGAAGAAGTTCATTCAGAGGTGCGTCTCCCAGCTGGACCCCCCCTTCCTGCCTGCCAGCCTTCCCCCCGACCCCCCGCCCCCTCACAGCTACCCGCTCCGTACATGCCCAGAGAGAAGCCGGTGGCATTCAGAGGCCCCAAGTATCCCATCTTCTGTGACCGTCTCCTTCACTTACTAGCTGTGTGACATTGAGCCGGTTGCTGTACCTCTCTGGTCCTGTTTACTCTGCTATCCACAGGAGTGGTTGTATAATTAAATAAGATGTGATATGTGAGGGAGCCCCTGGCACAGTACCTGGCACTCAGCAGCATTTCAGGAAATGCTAATGGTCCTGAATAATAGGATTGTTTCCATGGGTCCACCTTCAGTCCAGAAGTGCCGAGTGCATCAGGAGACGATAGTGCGGGGCCCTGGGGAGCCATCACAGGGGGCGTGAGCAGCCACCTCCCAAACCTGGGCAAGAGGAAGCCAGACGTTATGGGTCTTATTCACTTCCAGTGTTTTGGAAGAGTGGGGTTGCTTTTTCTTGGATCTTTAAATCTTCTCCCTGTGCCTTGGTTTCCTCATCTGTAAAATGAGAACCAGAGTACGCACTTCACCCAGTTAAGGTGCACACTCCGTGAGGCGGTACACGTGAGCGCCAGGAATTGTGTGGATGTGATGGAAATGCCCGTGATCTTTGTCCTCCCTCCTCTCGATTTGTAAGAAAATCAGAAGAGCCTGTTGAAGCTGGTTTTGAAACTGTATTTCCTAAATAGCCTCACCTAGAGTTCACACAGAATGTCTGAACCCAAATGACGTGTCCTTCGGTGAAGGCCTGGTGGCTTCAGGGTCCCTTCAAGGGACCAGTTAGGGTTTGTAAAATTTTTTCAGGTTAGGCCTCTCTTACCTTCAGCGGCCGCAGTGATTTCCCAGGAATGTTATTCCCAGACCCCGAAGAGCCCTGGGAGGGGGTATTAGCCCCGTTTGGCAGATGAGAAAACTGAGGCATGGAGCTCTCCATGATAATAACAGTAACTGGCATTCAGGGAGAACTTCGCAAATGTGCCCCAAACACCATGCTGGGCTCGGGTGACCACGATCATTTTTCTTTCAAAGCAAGCAGGCCACTTTTGAGGGCAAACTGCAGTTTCATGAATTATTCTTCCAGAACCCCAGGCATAAACAAGACTGTCTGAGGCTATGGGCCTACCATATACCAAGTCTTCCCATGAATTAGAAAACTGGGTCCTTATTGTAATCCCTTGAAGAGGAGGCTGTGTCCCCATTTTATAGCTAAGTACATTGAGAATGGAAAGTCTAAGTAATTTTCCAAGGCTGCTTAGCTGGACTTGAACCCAGGCCCCTGGACCTCGAGCCCATGGCCCAGACCTTGGCCCTCTGCTGCCTGCACATGGCAGAGCCAGGACCCAGCACAGGGCTCAGGGCACCCCGACCTCTCCCTCGCCTCCCTGCGTGGGCACCACCCCTGCATCCACCGGCTCACCCTGCCCTCCGCTCTCTTCCAGCATGCACGGCCCCACGGGGCACTGCCCCCACCCCCGGGTCCTGCCCAACCTGGTGGCCGTGTGCCTGGCTGCCATCTACTCCTGCTATGAAGAGTTCATCAACAGGTCAGTCACCGCCCCAGGAGAGCCTGCAGGGGTTGGGGGGGAGGGGTGCACTACCACACTCAGATGGGGACAGTGAGGGGCCGGGCCGCCAGGGAGGGCGGCCAGGGACGCGGGGTGGCGTTCGCTGGCACAGCCCCATGTTGGCCAGCCCCAGGTGCTCGCCAACTCCCGGCCCAGAAGCCACCAGAACCTAGGGATGTCACTGGAAAAGCAAACACTGTGAATCAACATTGGCAATGGCAAGGCTGCTGTGTCGACTTGGCTTTGGGAACAAGTGTTTTATTCGGGAGATTTCTCACCACCTGGCCCACGTGACTCACTGGGGCTTGTGAGAGAAAGAATGTGTGCACACAGGTGCACGTGCACGTGAGTGTGTGCATAGGAGTGTGTGCATGTGCATGCACAGGGCTGGCGGGGGTCCTCTCCCTCTCACTTTGTAAACACGGGATTTCGTCCTGCCCGTGGTTTGCGTGTATTTCTCACCTGTGTGTGTCAGACACAGTTCCAGGTGCTGCCGGGGGAGACGTGCCGTAGTCAGGACGGAGGCAGGCTGTGAAGACACGGAAACTGAGAAGGACCGGAGAAGGCATGACAGGGCCTCGGACCCTCTAGGGTTTGGGTGCGAGCAGCTTATTAGGGACGTAACCCTAGGAACTCGGGGAGGGGACCCAAGGATGGCCGGTGGAGTATGATGACCACCGCAGACGCCTGTGCGTTCCCCGCCGGGACTTCCCAGGAGACTGCGTGGAGCACGTAGTCTCATTCCCCTGGGAGATGATGGTGCTGGGGTGGTTACCTACCGCTTCCATTCCTTCCTGACTGGGAATCACTCCTGGGATGCAGAGTGACGCAGACGCCATTAGCGTGTATAGAACTTTATGCAGTGATCTCTCGGGTCCTTGGAAAGGATATGATGTGCAAGACCAGGTGGCATCTGCTGTAGCTTCCCTGTCCAGCTGTTCAGGTGATACACTGCACAATTCCAAGAAGACCAAAAAAAGCCTAGCTAGAGCTGGGGGCAAAGCAGGAATATATTTCAGTCCTTAAAGAGAAGACAGTGAAGGGGCACCTGGGTGGCTCAGTCGGTTAAGTGTCTGACCTTTGAGTTCGGCTCAGGTCATGATCTTGCAGTCATGGAATCGAGCCCTGCATCGGCTCCACACTGAGTGTGCAGCCTGCTTTGGATTCTCTCTCTCTCCCTGTCTCTCTCTCTCTCTGTCTCTGTCTTTCTCTCAAAATACACACATAAGAGAAGACAGTGGAACATTCTGAGACACTGAAAATCTGGACAAATGAGGCTTGTAGAACAGGGTACTGTGAGGCCCTGGGGAAGGGGCCACAAAAACCTCATAAGGAAATATTTTCTGAGGACAGGACCTCATAAGGGAGGGGTGCTGTTTTTAACGCCCTGGGCCCTAGGCCCTGATATTCCAAGGGGACTATCGAGTCTTGAGTCATTTCCCAGTCACTGGGAAAGGCTTACAGAATGAGAACATAAGCTAAGCACACACATACCCCGTGACCCACCTCCTTACAGCTTCCGGTATATTCATCAGAGGGCACACACCAGAACATTCTGGCAGCGTTGCTTGTAAGTGCTCCTAACTGAAATCTGCCTCAGCGTCCACCCCAGAGTCCTGCAGCAGGAGCACGGCCGGACGGTTGGGGTGTGCTCACGCAAAGGAGCGCTACAGAGAGCTCACAAACTGAATGAGTCTCACAGATGCAAAACTGAGCAAAAGAAACCAGACCCAAAAGATCCACACAGTGTAATTCTTTTTCCTGGAACTTCAAGGATCGGCAGGAGTCCATGGCAACAGAGGCCAGAATGGCCTCCTTCCGGCGGGGACTTAGGTGGAAGGCAGGAGAGAAGCCTCTGGGTTCCTGGAAGTGTTCCACATCTTGACCTAGGTCAGCCGTTTGAGAACCGGTGGAGACGGGGAGCGATTTGACGCCCCAGGGGTGTCCTGCAGGGTCTGGAGACACTTGGGGCTATTGTGACTTGGGCAGGAGTTGTATCCAGCAAGTAGCAGTCAGCAGTGCTGCTAAGCATGCTCTCCCCGGCCCCCGAAAATGGCCTGGCCTCAAATGTCAGTGGTGTCAAGGTGGAGGCGTTTCGATCTAGTGTCCGGCCTGCGCCTGAGACTTAGGTACTTGACTGGACCGTATTTAAGGTACCCCCAGGGCATGCTGGAGCCTCGCTGCGTTCAGAAGCACATCACTTCCCAGCTCCATAGTCTGCAGCGGCACCTTGATGGTTTGGAGTCCGTCACGGTGGGAATATTCACACCAGGGACATCAGCAGGTGCTGCAGTCAGGGCCCCCTTTTCCTGGCAAGTTATTGTTGCACGTTTACCAGCATTCCAGTCGTTATAACTTTAAAAAGAACGAAAAGCGGTGCCTGGGCCCCATCCACTATAAGTCTGATTTTATTGGGATGGCCCTGGCGGTGTTTATTCCTTGTTTTTTAATTTTAAAATTTGCAGGCAAGTCAAGTGTGTGGCCAGGGTGGAGAGGAATCCCTCAGGGAGGTGACATTTAAGTTGAGAGCTCCCAGCTGCCAGTAAGGCAGGAGGCAGGACAAGATGATCCAGGCAGAGAAAACAGCATGTGCAAAGGCTCGGTGGTGCAGATAGGACTGGCGTTAGTCACCTTTTCCATCCATGGTCCTTAAACGCCTGCTTTGGAATCCCCAGCTGCTTCCTGAAAATGCAGACTCCTGGACGTAGCATTTCCAGGTTCGGCCCAGGAATCTGCATTCTTTGCAGAGCCCACAGGTGATCCGCTCCTTGATAAAGGCCACGGCCGGCGAGGAAGGGAGGGGAGCCGTGTGGCGAGCAGAGAGGAAAAGAGGAGCAAAGGTGAAGTTGGAGAGGATGGCAGGGCCAGGCCGAGCTGCTCCCGGGCGCCGTGTTAAAATGCACATTCTGATTCAGCAGGTCCCAGATGGGGCCTGAGACTCTGCTGGCCTAACAGCCTCCCGGTAAGGCCGGCGCTACTGCCTGGCGGAGCTGGCCCAGTGTTTCCATTGGGGAGGGGTCATTCTGAGAACCCTGGGTTTGCCGAGAAGATTTAAGTAGAGAAGGGACTTGATGACACGTCAGTCTCCCAGTGCCCCCCTGGCTGCTGCACAGAGGATGGGCCGGAGGGAACAAGCTTGACCTTGGGCGGATCGCAACCAGGGGCCCAGGGTGGAGGCCTGGGGAGGGCCAGGTGGGTCCCGCACAGGCCTGTGCCAGCTCCCAGCTCAAACCGGCCTAGCGCCCTGGAGCCCAGAGTGGTTTCCTGTTCGTTCGTCCGGGAAATCGCCGCAGGCCTGTGGGGCTGCGAGAACTTTCCCGGGCGCAGGTCCATCCCACCCGGTGGTCAGTCCCTGGAAGATAAGCCCTGGGGGCCTGTCCACAGTGCTCTCAGTGGGTACATGATGTACTCACAAAAGAACAGACAACTCGACCCAGGTTAGCGTAGCTCGCCGGAAAAATCACCCGATCTGAGCCAAACAGCCTTGAAAATCCACTTCTAAATCCCAGCAAAGGCAAACAAAGGCAAATGGAGTGTTGAGTATTTGGGTAGCAAATTAGCTCTGAGCCCAGGAGACAGTCATCCTGTGCACCCCCCGCCCCCACCCCAGACCACACACAATTTTCCATCAGCCCTTGAATTCTCGGACTCTAGCTGATGGGTTTTGCTCTTCCCTAGTAAAGTTTAAAGTATATTTATCAAACGTCCTTGGTGGGCCCGGCTCAGGCCTGGTTGTGGCACATGCTGGATAAATTCAGGCCCTCCAGGTGCACAGGGTCTGAGGTCTGCGCTCAGCCCAGGGCCATGCACAAGGAATGGGCGCCTCTCTCTGCAAGCACGGGACACATGCGCTTAGGGACGAGCGGCTGCTTGTGATCATGTCGTCACGCTCTGAGTATCTTGGAGCAGTAGACTTAACCTTGACCGCACACATAGGGAGCTTGGGAAGTTACTGGTGTCTGGACCCCAGCCCAGAGGTTCTCATCTAACTGGGCTTCAGGATGTTCACAAGTGGCCCCGTGGGAAAGCTCGGGTTCAGGGGCAGAAGGGGGAAGGTGGAAAGGAGGAGAAATCAGGGAAGACTTTTTGGAGGAGGACAATCTGCACAGGATCCTATGGGATCTTGGAAGCCACGTGGTGGTGAGGAGCCAGGGCTTTGTAGTCAGAGACCTGGCTTCAAATCCCAGCCCTTCCACTTACAAGCTGTGGGATCAAGCATAGATCATTTGACCTCTAAGAGTATCTTTCCTCACCTGGAACTCAGAGGTGGTAATACCGGCCTTTCAGAAATACCTGAGAATGTGGCCTATTGTAGCACTTAGCACAGGGGCACCAACAAAGGAAGCCCATTGCTGGAATTGCCTTCACTCTAATGAGTCTCCCAGTAACGTCTGGAAGCACCCAGTGTGGAGGCGCTTTAATCAGCCTCAAGGCTCTGACAAGTTCTGCTGTATGGAGGCCCAATTTCATTGTGCTTGGCCCAGCATTTCCCACACAAATATGACATCGGTGATGCCATTGAGCCCCTTTCTCAGCGAATCCCTGCCAACAAGCACCATTCCCCCAGGCCGGTGGAGGTTCAGCCAAGGGCAGGGCTGAGGCTGTGGATTGGAGGGACCCACAGACTACAGGACACTAGAATTCTGGGGTTTGGGACCCTGGTGAAGATGCATGCTGAGCTTTCTCGCCTGGCCAGGGCCAGGGCCAGGGCTGGGGAGGTGGGGCCTGGCCTTGCCCCCAGAGAGAGGGGGCAGCCGGGCTCCAAGACGCAGCTAGAAGTGCAGGCTCTTAGTGGCTCTCACAGGAGGCCTGCAAACGAGGTGAAGGCCAAGGCCTTGTGGTGTCACGTAGACGCTGACATCTACTCATTCGCTCATCCGGTACGTGTTGAGCGCCTCCCATGAGCAGGGCCTGCAGCGGGGGCTTCAGACACAGACACTGGCCCGTGGCCCTGTCTCCACCCGTCCACGTCATGAGACCTTGAGCGAACCACACACTAAGCCTGTTTCCTCCCCGTGGGCCGGGACACGACAGCACAGGCCCGCAGCACTGCCACGGGGGTCCGGGGAGGTGGCACGTGGCGTCGGGGAGCCTGGGGCGCGCGCGGGGCTGGGGCTCGCAGCTTGCGTGATGCGTCAGGGCCGCATTCGCTCACCCCCCCACCCCCGCCTCTCCCCGCAGCCGCGACAACTCCCCCAGCCTGAAGGAGATCCGGAATGGCTGCCAGCAGCCCTGTGACCGGAAGCCCACCTTACCTCTGCGCCTTCTGCACCCCAGCCCAGACCTGGTGTCTCAGGAAGCCACGCTGTCCGAGGCGCGGCTCAAGTCGGTGGTCGTGGCCTCGAGCGAGATCCACGTGGAGGTGGAGCATACCAGCACTGCCAAGCCGGCGCTGACGGCCAGCGCGGGCAACGACAGCGAGCCCAACCTCATCGACTGCCTCATGGTCAGCCCTGCCTGCAGCACCATGAGCATCGAACTGGGTCCCCAGGCCGACCGCACGCTCGGCTGCTACGTGGAAATCCTCAAGCTGCTGTGAGTGTCCCCTCTGCGTGCCCGTCACTGCTGGGGGGGTGGGGGGGAGGGCCCTTGGCCTTGTGGCCAGGGGTGGCTGCATTTGCCAGATCAAGGCCCGCGAGACAGGCATGCTGAGTGTGTGTGTGTGTGTGTGTGTATGCCTGTCTGTGTACGAGAGGTGGATGTGCGATGTACGTGGATTGTTGTGTAGTGGCCTATATGTGTGCTTTGAGCGCCTGTGTGTAAATGCATATCTGAGTGTCTGTGAGCACGTGTGCGGGTATGAACATTTGTGCACAAAGGTTGGAGTGTGTCTGCTTCTGTGTGTGCGCGCAGACACGCCCGTGAGCCAGCCCGTGCCTGTGTTTCTGTGCTCTGTGATCTGGGCATGCTTTGTGTGCCTGCGTGTATGTCATGGCAAGTCCTGGTGGGCGGGGGCAGAGTGTGGCGTGCGGATCTGCCCCGCGCGGGCCTGGCTGGCGGGAAGCAGACAGGAGAGCCCGTTCTGCTGTGGCCATTGCCACTTCCAAGCCGGGGACGTCGGGCCCAGTCCTCCCGCTCCCTGAGCCATGGTCGTGTGGCTCTAGAATGGAGGGGTTACTTGACCCTCGAGGGTCTTTCTGGTTCTGCCAGTCACAGGCAAACCACCCAGACCCGCCTCGGTCCCGTGTGCACCTGCTTCCTGCCTCCGCGGGCGAAGGGGGCGGCCTCCTTGGTCTGGAGATGCCAGTAGGTGCCCCCACCTGGCTCCTGTAAGGCCTGTTCTTCAGACAGAGCTCGGCCCCGCTCTCAGGCTGAGTCCCAGACGCATTCCCAGGCACAGCCGGTGGGGCCTGCGGGCTTCTCAGAGGGATCACGGTATGACTGTGGTCCCGTGACCAGTGCGTGCTGCCTATATAACGACCAGGCACCGGGTCCCCTCGATCCAGGGGGACGCCTGGCTCCCAGGCCTGGTCAGTGCTGTCGGGGTTCCAGTGAGTCCCTGCGTATGCCCGGCGTGCCCGGCATCTCTCGTGGGCGTGTGTTGCGGCCCAGAGCGTGCTCACGAGCTGGATGGTGCAGGGCAGCCTCTCGTTGCCTGGGGAGTTAGAGAACTGGAATGGGGGTGCCTAGGGGGCATCCCCCATGCTGAAAAACCAAGGCCTGTGGAACCTATGTGCACACCTACCTATGCACGCGCACACACCCCTGGGCACACATTATGCAGTGGCTTCTTGAGGCTTGAGAATCGGGGTACAGCAGAGGCCAGCTGAAGGCACTTCCTCTGTCTTGCTTTGGCCCCTGAGGCAGGAGGGTGAGGCCTCCCGGGGTCCCCAGGGTCAGCTCTGGCCTCGGTGTCCAGCCGCAGAGGCTGGCTGAGGACACAACCACGGTGAGCGACCTCCTCCCACTCCCCGCACCCAAGGGAAATCCCGGATTCTGCTCGGAGGGTGTTGCTGAGAAGGTGCGTCCATTCCTCTGAGGCGGAGGGCAGTCCCCGCTTGCTCCCAGGAGCGGCAGCCAGCCCTCCGGGGGACAGGTCGGCCGTGGCCGAGGCAGGGTCCACCAGGCCAGGGACGCCTCGTGCCCACCCCGGCCCCCTTACCCCTCTGGCTGTTTTTCGCAAACACCCGGAGCTCCGTCCCTGACTCCCACGTCTCATTAAGCATCAAGGGCTTGCGCTTTATCGTGCATTCGACGCACGTTTCTCCCCTTCTTCACAAACATGCTCACAAATGCGGCTTCTCTTCTCCCTGGGCTGCTTCTAGGCCTCCTGCCCGCCCGCACTGCGTGGCCCCACAGTGGCAGGGACAGGGGGGAGGGTCAGGTGTCGGGCACTGCCCACCAGGAGCCCAGAGGCGGTCCTGACCACTGCCCGGGGGTCTCCACGGAGCTGGCTTATGTTTCTGGAAGCCTTTTTCACCTTGGGGGGGAGAGCACAGAACACAGTTTGGACCTGCGAGACTCCTCCTGGCCACCTCCCCGCTGACCCTACTGCCTGCTCACGTCGCGGGCCCACCGAGGCCCTGAGACGCGCTGGGACGCAAACCCCAGCAGCTCCGAAGGATTCAGAGCCGGACTGCTGGGTCCAGGGCCGCCGGTGCCAGGAGGGGCTTGTGGCGTCGAACGAGTTACTTGTCCCGTCTGAGCCTCAGCTGCCTCCGGGCAGGAGCGCAAGACGGACGTTCTCTGGGCACCAGCAGGGGAACACGCCTTGAAGGCGCGGCCACTGGGCGAGTGGGCGTTAGTGCGCTTCTGGCTATAACGGGGAGTGAGGTGCATCCTGATTTAATAGCAGCACTTTGAGGGGAAGAAGGCCCCGGCAAGGCATTCAGCACAGTCAGATCGCAAGAAGCGTGTGTGGTCTGAGAACTGAGGACGTGTGGCCATCTGACCTATGCTGTGCACTGCGGGAAGCATTCTTGGCTCCTCTGGGCCTCGGTTTTCTTGTCTGTTCAGTGGGCGTCGTGACGTGCACTGCTCTTCCCAACCGGCACACTCCTCAGTGAGAGTTATGTGCAAGAGGGGAAGTGTAGATCTAATGTGGAATGAGGGTTCTGAGCAGGACGTTCTCAGGGCCACAGGAGCCATACGTAGAGCTGGGGCCCGGCCTGGCCCATCCACCAGAGCGGGCACTGCTCTTCCCAGAGAGTGAGGGCGGACCAGCCCGGCCCACGGCCCCTGATTAGTTGCATTCTCAGAGGAAGGCGTGTGCATTGTTGGAATCTGACACCTTTGAAAAGTAACATAAACCACAAGAAGTTCCCCGGAGACCCTTAAAAAGGAAAACTATTCCCAGCACAGGCCAGCATCACCCTGTCGAGGCCCAGGCCAGGTGGCACGATGGAAACAATGTGCACTTGGGAGCGAGACCGAGCAGGTTTGGGTCCACGGGAGTTTGGAGTCCCCCTCTTAACCTGCTGGGCAGCTGTGTCCAATTCACATGCTTATTTGTGCGTGTTATCCAGCACTTGCCGTACGCGCACACCAGGCCAGGCTCTACGCTGAATGCCAGGGGTCCCAACTCCTCTCCAGCTCTCTGTCCCTCTGGGTCTGAGGAGCCCCAACTACTGAAAGCGGTGACGCTGCCAGCCTGGTGGGTTGGGGCGTGGACAGCAGCTGACCCACAGGAGGCCACAGGCAAGGGGACGCTCTTCCGTCCAGGAAGGGAAAAAAGGAGACGTCATGAACGAGAGGTGGGCACATCCATCCTTCTCGGACCAGCTCAAATCTGGCTGCTTGTTCTTTTTCAAACACCCAGATTCTGAAAGAGGCATCTTGGGCCTCAGGTGAGCGGAAGATGCCTCGTCCCTCAGAGCCTTTAAGGGAAATGCAGACAGACGCAGGGTCGGCCTAATGACTGGGCAGCGTAGCCAGAACGTAGAAGGCAGGCGCTGGGAAGGGAACGTGGGAAACGCCATACATCGCCCAGGATGGCCCTTCCTGAGACAGAGCTGCCCCAGCCAGAGGCTATGGCTCAGCGACGGGATCATTTAGGGGCTTGCAAGCCCTGTCACATGAGGAATGGCTGAAATAGCTTCCAACAGGCTGAGGGATGGAAGGGAGGCGGGGTACGCTGGTGGGGCCAGGACCCAGTCCGAGAGCACTCCTGGAGTTTGGCGCCCCCATCCCGGCTCGTGGCCCGAGAGACCTGGGGTTCGGGTCTGCGCTGTCACGCGTGCCTCTGTCCGGGCCAGGCCTGCCTGCCCCAGGCCGGTGTGCTGGGGCCTTGCAGCTTCTCGGGGCCCAGGCTGGCGCGTCTGTTCTGCAGGGAGGGCGGTGTTCGCCCTGTGCTGCAGAGACCTCTGTGCGTTGGAGAGAAGGGGTGTGGGGCCCCGCCAAGCTCTGCCCCAAGCAGTGGCCAGCAGGTCAGCCTCGGGCTCCGCTGAGCCTACATCAGATCTCCGCCAGGCCAGAGCAGCTGCCCCGGGTCCTGGGACTCACCCCGTGTCCCAGGTCCACCCCTCACCTGCCTGGCTAGTCCCTGTGTCATCTACCCCCAGCACAGCAAGAGAAGGGAAGGTCTCAGCCATCTGGCCTCAGACCATCCGCACAGCGTGGTGTGAGGCCGGAGACCTGGGCCTCCTGCGCACAGTCCAGCTTCCCCGCCACGAGCTCGGTGACCTTCGGCGGCTGGCCCACCTCTTTGGGAGGCCTGAGGAGTTCTAGAGCCAGCCTGGCCCCATTAATGTGAGGACCAAATGTTTGGTGATTGACACCTGAGGCCCATCGGAGGCCTATAGGACACTTAAGCTGCCTCATCTCCCTTTCCTCCACGAGTGCAGGCAGGCCTGGCCGTCTCCTTCCTGGGTCTGGGCAGTCAGGCCTCTCGGAGCCTGGCCGCTGTTCCCCCTTCCATCCCAGGCCAGGCTGGCCCTGCGCTTTGGCCACAGGGGGCCCGCAGCCCAGCCCTTCGGCCTGGCCATCTTCTGGGCACCCAGCCTTTCACGACACACCTGCTGTGCAGCCCCAAACATGTAGACCTGGGCGTTTGGAGCAGGGCCAGGAGCTCACCGCAGACTTGCAACTGGCCCTGGCCAAGGCAAGGAAGGAAGTCTGCCACCCTCTCCCTCCTCATGCCCATGCCCCCACTCTCAGCCCCGCGTGAGCTGCCACAGCGGAGCCGGCAGGAGGTGAGCCGTGGGCCTGGGGACACAAGTGACACGCACTGCTCCACGGAACAGGCTTGTCAGCGTCCCCTTCTGTCCAGAGGGACCCCGGGCCAGGCTGTGTTGCTGCCCTGAAGCCCAGCGTGTGCCTCATGCCCGGCACAGCGCCAGCTCCGTGGCCTTTGATACCCGCTAATTATGAGCGAGTTCAAATCTCAGAGTTTTCTCTATTTAATGGCATTTCTACATAGCACACATTTTATTTTTTTTTAAAGCAAAAGGAAAACCAGCGCGTGCCTCTTTCCCTGGAGGGAAGTGGCCTTCCTGCAGAGATGGAAGCAGGACACAGGATGATGTGTTGCTCGGATGTGGGAGCCGACTCCTGGGTTCAAGCCCCAGCTCCTCCAGCTGTGTGACCTTGGGCCAGCGCTCCCCCTCACCGAGGGTTCTCATCTGTAGAATGGGCATGGCAGGGGCGCCCAGCTCATGTCTGGGGACACATCGGCTGACCCATGTGCACTCGGAATCGCCTGGGCTCACGACATGCACTCTTGCAGTGTTTGCTCCTATTTTAGATTTTCTGGAAGTCATGAATCCGGTGGGGGAGGAGGCGGGGAGGGTTCAGAGAGAAGACGAGCCAGACACAATGAGCCCCTCCTAAAAGCAGCACACAGGTATGGGGTCAGAAGGGGTCTCCCCATCCTGATGTGCGTCTGAAGGGCCTCTGGGCTCCCTGCGCCCAGCCTTGGGCACTGGAGTCCAAGGACCCCACTGTGAATCCCGGCCCCATGCCTGCTCGCCGTGTGAGCTCCGGTGGGCCTCCCTCTCTCACCTGCGGGGCAGGTGTGACACTGTCATCCTCGAGCGCCCATCCCGAGGCATCCGTGAGCAAGACTGTGCCCGGCGCGTGGCCGCATGAGTGCTCAGCAGAACCTCCAGAATGACGCTGTTAGAACTCACCTCAGGCCACCAGGCATTTCGGGGAATTCTTTTCTGTGTGTCTGTTGGGTCTTTCCTCGGAGCCCTCCAGGCCGTGTGCTGGGTCCTGAAGGCTTTATCCCTGGTTTGTTTGCGCGGAGGCAGGGCAGGCAAGCGTGCGCCCAGGGCTCCTGTAAACGGTGTTGGTGGTGGGGGCAGGACCGGCTCTGGGGAGGAGAAGACAGGGACTGTGGTTTGGGGTAAAGTGCAGACAGACACACAGCATACAAAGAGATACACGGTATATTGGGAGAATGATGAGGGACAGATGTCGAGGAGGCTCCCCAGGGTGGTGGGGAGCAGAGGAACACCAGATGACAATGAGAACTCAGTGGAAAGAAGTCCCAGGGCCGGAGGACCACGGCTCCGGTCTGGGTCCTTTCCTCTGCCCGGGCTGGTCTGGTGCCGTCGAGCACTTCCTGGGGGCACTGCCAGGCGCCAGGGGTCCAGGCCCAGCACCCCCTCCTGCCAGGGTCCAGGTCAGGCAGCGCACGCGAGCTTGCAGCTGGGGACACGTGCTCCACTTGGCAATGTCCCCTTCCACCTGGGAGTGGACCCCACATCCTGGCCGTGTCTCCTGTGTGTACCGGGGCCACAGCTCAACAGCCCTCTTCCAGGCACCAGCCATCCGCCTGGCCTGGTGCCCAGCGCAGCAGGTGCAGAGATAAGACGCAGCCCTTCCCAGGGAGCAGGCACCATGGCTCCCCGACAGTCCCTCTGGGGCGGGGACAGCAGTCCTTGTGTGAGGGGTGAAGCACTGGGACCTCGGAGGTGCCCGCCCAGCTTAGCACAGTCGGAAAGAACTGGATACCCCTGGGTTTGCTCTCTGGCAAAGTCCCCCCAAACCAGAGAAATAGGGAGACCCAGGGCAGGGACAGAGGTCACAGCCCCAGAGGCACCTGAGGTCAAATCCAAACTCCCAGTTGGTGACTTGTACGAAGACGAAGCATCTCTGGGCCTTGTTTTCCTCCTGCAAAATGGGGTGTTGTAATTCGGGTCTCGCAGGGTGTCCATGAGCATTAGCCGGGACACATGTGAAGGCTCTGGTTCCTGGTCAGGCCCCTCTGTCCTCAGGCTGGGGTGCCTCTGGGCCCCACACGTTCCCTCCCCTGCTCCTGGCCCTGCTAGCTCCCAGGGTCCGGCTGTGCCTCTGATTTGGAGGGCGGGGGCGGCCGTGCCGGGGACCTCTCTCCACCCCACCTGCTGCTCAGCTGCTCCCTGCCTAGAATGCAGACTCGTGGTGGGTGGCGGTCGTTGGGCTGATCCCGTGGTCTTACCATGCACGCTCAGCACATCGCAGCCGCCGTGGTCATTCCTGCCAGTGTCCCTGCTCGGGGACAGTCAGTCTCCAGGCTCTAGTCTCACCCAAGGCCTCGGCCGCCACCCGTCAGAGCTGGCAGGAGCCTGGACCTGACCTCCCATCCCCCACAGCAGCGTTACCGCACAGCTACCTTCTCGGAGCCACGAGTTCCTCATCGGTTGAGTGAGGCTGATGTTCACTGTGAAGAGTAAACAGGTGAAGTTCTTGGCATAACGGAGCGCGTGCGCCACGTGCCAGTAAGGTCGCCGCTGCTGGTATTTGTTTCATTACTGTTATTATCACCATTGTCATTACCGTCGTTAGCAGGGAACTTTTGTGTTTTTTTTTTCAGTTTATTTATTTATTTTGAGAGAGAGAGAGTGCGAGCAGGGGAGGGCTGGAGAGGAGGAGACAGAACGAATCCCAAGCAGGCTCCACAGTGTCAACGCAGAGCCTGACGCAGGGCTCCAACTCAGGAACACTGAGATCACGACCTGAGCTGAAGTCAGACGCTCAGCTGACTGAGCCCCCCAGGCGCCGCGGACAGGGACTGTTTAGAAGAAAACCGCGGTTATGTGGCAGAAGAGTGGAAGCGTCAGATAAATCAGGAGGGTCACCCCAAACCGCACATGAACAGTGTATCATTTTTATGTTTTATGTGAATCAGTCTATAAATCTGCCCACCGGGTTCTGGTCAAAGATGAGAACGCCTCTGCATTCCCCTCATAAATCCCCCGGGCCCGTCCGCCTGGGCGGCCCCGACAGAATTACACAGAAGGGTGGCGTCCACAACACAAACCTGTTTTCTCCCGGTTCTGGAGGCCGGAACTCTGAGCTGATGGTGTGGGATTGGTTTTGTCCGAGGCCGCTCTGCTGCGCTTGCAGTCACTTCTTCCCGTGTCCTCACAGGGTCTTGTCTCTGTGTGTGTGTGTGTGTCCCGGTCTCCCGGCGGCCCCATCGTTCCCTCACCGCACCTGTGTCTCCAAACCCAGACACGCTCTAAGATGCTGGGTCAGGATTTCCGCCCGATGATTCAAAGGGGGGAAGGAACAGTGACCTTGTAACCTGGGTGCAGAGGTGAGGAGGGATGAAGGCCCAGGGGGCCAGGAGGAAGTCTCTGGACGGTTCTGTCTATCAGGCCGGCACACGGCAGCCGCTCGTCTTCCCAGCTCCCTGGAGGCCGGTGGCGGCTGGAGCAGGGTCGGCGAGCCCCTGCCAGACCCTCGCCCCATCCTGGGCCACGTGTGACCACACAGGGTCCCAGCCTGACGGTTGCCCCTTCTCTCTCTAGGTCGGACTATGACGACTGGAGACCATCTCTGGCCAGCTTGCTTCAACCCATTCCATTCCCCAAAGAGTGAGTCCCCCACCCGCCTCTGACCTCGGCTGTACAAGTCACCCTGGGAACACCGCGGGTGGTAGTGGCGGGGGGGAGAGGCTGGTCCTCAGCTGTGGGACCCCTGGGGAGGCACCCCGATCCCCACCCCGAAACCCAGGGAGGCTCCCTCAGGGCACCCATACGAGGACTCACTGAGCCCTCCCCACCATGCGTCCGTGCAGGCAAGTTAGCGATCTCTATTCGGCTTCAGGTGGGGGTAGGGACGCCACCTGTGCTCTCTCCAGTGGCCGCAGCGAAAACGGCAGATAATGCACGTGGAATTGCTCTCTGCGCCACCCCGCCATGTGCTGAAAGCTCTCTCACTGCCCCCATTACGATTATTAGCTTGTGTTCTGCCGTGAGTTGGGCCAGAAATGGACCCTCCATCTCTCTTCTGCCAGCCCCTCCTCCAATATTGAATTTATCACAGGAAAATCGGGGGAAAACTGTCTGGTGGATAATGGCCCGAGGAGAAGGCTTTTGTCTGAATTACCAGGCCCTAAAATGCCTCCAGGTCTCTGTTTTGACAGATGTGGAAAAGCCAGGCCTCAGGAGGCAGCTCAGGGCTCTCTCAGGAGCCGATTAACGAGCCTGTGTTTATGAAATGCGGCTCTCCGAGGGGGACATTATACCTGGTAATTGCCCCATTTGCTGGCCTGGCCCGTCCCCGGGGCCCCCAGGACTCGAGACCGGAGAAATCCGACTCCTGAGAGCCACGGCTGTCTCCAAAGAGCAGTGGCGTCACTGGCTGTACTTGCTGTCCCCATAGCCCCGGGGACACACATGACAGTGGGCCCATGATGCAATTCACTGGGAGAACGGTCCCCAAATGCCCCTCTGAGGCACAGCGGTAATTAGCGCGGCCGCGCCTTAATGGTGGAACAATTAGCGTGCACACCTGGGTCGCCGGTGCCCGCGTGCACACGCGCGCGCACCTGCTCAGCACCTCAGGTGTGGGACCCAGGCCGTGTGGGGCTCCCTGTGCTCCCGTCGCCAGGATCTTGGCCTCGTTCGAGGAGGCGTTTGCTTTGCCGTTTCAAAGAGGGACAAATGTCTATATGTCCCTGACAGCCTCCTCCTTCGGATCAGACATGAGGCCTCACCGTCCCCAGAGGAGGATCTTTGGGTCACTGAGGGTTTCGAAAGCACCCCGCTAACTGCGGCTTCCCTTTGTTTTTGTTACAGAGCTCTCGCACACGAGAAGTTCACCAAGTGAGTATTTGGGCACCGCCCACGTTACCTTCTTCGGGCCTCGAACGTGCTCTCTGCCCTCCTTCAGCCCGTCCTCAGTCACCTGCATGGCCAGGCCTGCCCAGCTGCTACCTGACCTCAGCAGCCCGCTGCGCCCCGGCCCTCCCCTCAGCCCCCGTCACGGTCCCCGCAAGCCAGGGCCCTGGCAGTGACTCTGCCCTGACCCCGTGTCTTTCAGGGAGCTGAAGTACGTGATTCAGAGGTTCGCTGAAGACCCGCGACAAGAGGTGAGGCCTCCGCTGTCTCTCAAAGGCACCCTGTCAGGGCTGCAGCAGGATGCCTGTGGGCCTCTCCAGCCTTCTGTGGCTCTGTCGGGGCCTCCCTGTCTCCCCCGGGCTCCTTGCCTGGTGCATGAACACAGCCGCCCCCCGTGATGGGGGTGCCTGGCCCCTGATATCAGCCCTTTACTGTGAACTCAGGCTGACAGAGCTGATTTCCCACCATCTGGTGGTTTCTTGGGGCACAAGCCGTGTTGGGGGTTGGCACGGGCTCCCAGACACCCCAGGAGAGCGCCGGCTCCTCTTCGGCCTGCTGTTCCGACAACCCACAGGCCAGGGAAGACCTCTGAGCTGGGCTCTGAGCCGGGGTTCGTCTCCTGGGCACGGTGGCTGAGGGCCTCTGAAGGGCCACTCTGTCCCTCCCGTGTCTGGGCTTCAGGGAGAGGTTGGCTTTCCCCCCGAGGCTGTGTGAGCAAGGACTCGCGGGGCCTGGGATCCTCCATCCACTGCTTTGGGGTGGCCACACCTGGCCTCGGTCAGGTGCTCACACACCCCGTGTCGGGCATGTGCGTTTTCTCCTTGAGGCTGCCACAACCACGAGGGGGAGGGGTCTGCCGTCAATCCTGTTTACACCGGAATTACCCTCCTTTTAAAGTTGAGTGACATCTCCTTGGCCACACGGCTGGTTCCTGGCCAAGGCAGGGCCCAAACCCAGGGAGTCCAGCTCCAGAGCCTATTCCATAGCCAGGGCCAGACGGGGCTGCAGACATGAGGGGGACTCCAGCTGGCCCTGCCCCGAGGCGCTAACAGCCCCTTCTCCGCGTTCATGGAGCCTGGGATGTGACCGGGGATCTGGCTTCCAGGTGGGGACAGACCGCCATTAGAGCGGGAGGTAAGGACAGGCAGAGGAGGAAAGGGTTCTTCTTCCTGATGAAACCAGAATATATTCTCTTCAGGCTCCGCTGTAAAACATAGTTCTAGAAAAATCTAGTTCTAGAACACCTTGATTCTAAACCCTGATTCCAAAAGTGGTCCTTGGCTGCAATGGGAAAAAGCAGAAATGGTAGATGGGCAGGTCCGGGCTTCGCCAAGCCCTTCCTCGCTGCATGCGAAGACAGATTCTCAGAATTCCCCTGGAAAGGGAGCCTTATTTCAGACACAAACTTTGAAGTTGAAGAATAAAAGTGGTCCCAGCTGCTTCCCAGAGCGGAGAAGCAGAGCCAAGTGCTGGGCGGAAACTTTCCAAGCCCGGTACCGTCCGGGAGGCCCTGGGGGACTGGTGAGCCAGGGGCCAGGCCAGTCTTGGCCCCCGCCCCCCAGTCCCCAGCAGGCCCCGCCCCGCAGGCCCCTCGCCAGGCCCCGCCCCGCAGGCCCCTCGCCAGGCCCTGCACCCCGGCTCCTCTGTGCCTCTTCCTTTGATTCTGTTTCTCTTCCCCTCTCTCCCTCCCACCTTTTCCCTCCTAAAGAAGCCGGCGTTCTAAACTGTTTGATACATTTGCTGAATAGAGTTTCATACTCTTGATTCCCTATTTCTTTGAAGTAGACAAATTAACATTTGATATTTTTCCAATTCAGAGGGAAAAAAATCAAAGCCCCACCGCCTCTGTTTTCTGTTTACTTGTGTGTGGGTTGTGATCAGTTGAATATCTGTGAGTAAGTGGCTTTTGGCAGCAAACTGTCCTTCACTCCTGAAGGAAATGATCAGGCATTCTCTGAGCTTTGTTCTGAGGACAGAGAGGAGGGTAAGAAACAAAGGCCTTTGTTTCTCTCTCTCTCTCTGCAGCTAGAGTAGAGGCCCGGTGGATATGGATGGAATTTCTCCCCCCCACCACCACACACACACAGGTTTGCATACACGCCCACCCACCCACACGCGGAACTCTGGGAAGGCAGTTGAGACCCAGAGAGAACTGTGCGTGTGCATGAAACCACCCCACCCTGGACAGAGTGCCTTCCAGGGAGAGGAAGAGATTCAGAAAGTGAATCAGAGGACACCTAGTGAGGGCAGAAGACAGACCCCAATGGTGGAGGGGGCAGACGTCCAGAGAGAGCAGTACAGAGGTGCAGAGAGCTGAGGGCAGAGAGTAGGAGACAGGGACTTAGAGGTGTAGAGAGAAGAGAGGAGAAAGAGCTGCCCCCTGCATCCCCAAAACGGCACAGAAAAGCGGACTGAATTGAAGCAGCAGAGCTTTGAGCTTCTCTTCTTCCTGATTTGGCCACAGACTTGCTTTATTCAGGGCAGCTAACCAAGCCAGGCCTGACCCTCTGTCCCGCGGAGCTGATGGGGAATGGCTAGAGTTCCTGGTTTATGAATGCTCCAATTTTTTCCAACAGGCCTCCTGCAGAATTTAGTAGGAGGTGGGAGTCGCTGGGCAAGAAGTTAAACTGGTTTCGTAAGTGCAGGACTTGTCTGAGCCTTTATCGTTTGCATGATAGGGCTGACTGCTGTGCCCCTTCTCTGCCGCAGGTGCATTCGTGCCTGCTGAGTGTGCGGGCGGGAAAAGACGGCTGGTTTCAGCTCTACAGCCCCGGAGGGGTGGCCTGTGACGATGACGGGGAGCTGTTCGCCAGCATGGTAGGTGGGACAGGACCCCTCAGTGTTTGCCCCTCCTGACAAGCACCAGCGCTGTCCTGGCCCGGCAGTGGCCGGCCTGGGAATTTCCAGAGGACATCAGAGCCAAAGAGGAAGGTGGTGATGAAGACGGGGACCATGAGCATCACTTTGGGCCTCTCACCTGAGCAGGCACCAGACCAAGAGCGTGCGATTCCTGCTCTCACGGCGTCTCACTCAGCTCCGTCAGGAGGTGACGCTTAGTGTTACCCCACTTTACAGACAGGCGGCCAGAGCCCGAGGCGCTCACTGCCCCAGCTCACACGGCTCACTGTAGTGGCAACGGTCAGATGGAGCTACTGAGTGCTTAGTGTGCTCAGGGATTCTAGAAGGTACTGCAGACCCCCCTCCCCCCCAGCTAGCCTGACCTTTGTGATGAGATGTCAAGGTCAGGATGGTCATCTCCCCTGAGAGGTGAGAGATCTGATGTCACCAAACCAATAACAGAGCACCCACGGTGACTTCCAGCACTTTCTTTGTGCCGGATACGGTGTTGGGCACCTCGCATGCACTGTGTCGTCTTGATCTTCAGCCTTGCCCCATAAGCATGCCTGTACTGAGGCAGCTCTGGACAGGTGCAGTGACTTGCCTGAGGCCACACAGGCTTTCAGCCTCCAGGTCCCTCCCATGACGGAGCCCACGCTGTCCGGAGCCCACCCCTTCTTGTAGCGGCAGCATGACTGTCTCCTGGAGCACAGCCTGTCCTCCAGGCGGCCAGTGACCTCAGCCGTCCCGGCCGGGCTCTGTGACCAGGCGTGTTCCTGACGGCGAGAAACATGATTGCCGGGCTCACTGATTGGGCAGGGCTTCGCCCCCTCGTCTGTACAGCGGAGTGGAGCGTTGGCTTCTCAGGATCACCAGGCGATCGCCTGCAGTAGCAGTCACAGGGCGCCCAGCCAGGGCCTAGCGCACAGCCCGCCCAGAAGTGACGCTTGTGGTTGGTCTTCTCTCTGCTGGGCCACTAGGCCAGCAGGGCCCATGGCTTGCAAAGCTCCCCGCAGTGACGACAGATCCGGCACTGCCTCTGGAACCTTTCTTGAAAGGGACTTATTTTTAGATCATTTTCCTTACGCACTGGCTCTCCACTCCTCACCCACTGCCTGATGAGTGCCTCTCGAGTGCCCTGTGCATCCTGGAAGTGCACCCCTCCTCCCCACTCACGAGGGCTCTCCTAATGTCACAGCTTCACCATGGCAACAGCCGGTGGCCCCCCCCACCCCTTGATGCGGGGTCTTAGTGCGAGAGAACCGGGGCGGGGGGGTGGTGCTGGCAGTTTCCCCGTGTGAGCGATTGCGTCTGTGTGCCGGAGTTGCTAATGAAAGAGCGGAAAAGATATACGTGGAAAAGGAGGCAGGCAGCCCCTGGGATGGCAACGCACCGTTTCTATGGAGACGCGGGGCGCAGGAGAGGTCCCCTTGATTAGGCTGCTGCTTCCGACCGTGGAAGGGCATTTGCTATTGCACAAAGTCAGAGAAGAGCACACGAAGTGCTTGGGCCCCCAGCCCTGTTGCTTGGGGTCCCTGCTCTTGGGTCCCGCTCCAGAGACACCAGAAAGAAACACTGCTTTCTTAGTGGCTGCCCTGCGTGTAGCCCAGTGGAGCAGAATTTGCCAGTTCCTGGGTCTCTGGGGCAGGCGATGGCTCAGAATACCTGTGGAGCTCCTCGGCACTGGGGAAGGCAAGGCAGGGCTCCCTCCCGTTCTCTGTCCTGCGTGGTGCCGTACCCCCGAAACACTAACCCCCGCCCCACCCCACTCCCTGAATCTGACGCTCCCAGTCTCTTCCATGCGTGGAATCCTCTAGGACCCGTCCCTGGTGATCGGCTCACTGGAGCATCCGCCACGGAGCGGGGGGGCGGAGGGGGTCTGACGATCGTTTCAGATCTGGTGTCCAGAGAGGCTGTTGTGGGGGGTGTTCTGTTTTTGGAATCTTTCCGCGTGCCAGCGGCAGGCATCTCAGGCTGCGGCCCCGCGGTGGTCACCACCCTTCACGTGGGCCGTCTCCCCTGTAGGTGCACATCCTCATGGGCTCCTGTTACAAGACCAAAAAATTCCTGCTCTCCCTGGCGGAAAACAAGCTGGGACCCTGCATGCTCCTGGCGCTGAGGGGGAACCAGACCATGGTGGAGGTAAGGAGCTGGCCGCGCCCCTGGCCATTGTCTGGGCACCTTGTAGGAACCCAGGGCTGGTGGGGCAGCTGGGTGCACAGCGGGGGCGGGGGGGGAGGAGGTAGGTGCGGCCCAACCTCTCCCAAGTGTAGCAGGAGCCCCCCCCCCCACCGCCCACCACAGTTTATCCCTTTCACTTATAGTCAGGGGAGGTTTCTGTCCATTTGTGTGTTGCCACAGAGCAGACCACCCCGGTGGGGGCTCAAAACAATGACATTTATTTGGCTCACAGATCTGGGGGTGACTGGGCTCAGCTGACAAGTTCTCACCCTGGGTCTCTCATGGAGAGGCGGGACGAGCTGGGACTCCAGGCCTCTGTCAGTGAAGCGGCTTCTGTCCCTGGGGAGCACATGCCCGGCCCGCTTCCTCCCCACCGCCTCCCAAAGTCCCCAGAAGCCCCCAGAGCCACTGTCCAAAGACAGGATGCAGAAGCCGTATTGCCCCTTCTGGTGCGGCCCCAGGGTCAGGCAGCATCGCTTTGCCACACCTCACCCATGGGAAGTGCCGGCCGGCAGTCACGGGGATGGGGATTAGAACACCTCTTGGTGGGCAGAGCATCAGAGAATCTGAGGCCCAGAGCTTCCCTGCCAGCAAGCGTTACCGTCAGATTTAGGGGCTGAGGAGTTTACAAGAGGGCGGGATCAGGCAGCCGGCCAGGGCAGCAGGAGGAGGTCAGGACGGCTGAGTCAGGGGCTTGGGGATTTCCGTGGATGTGCCCAAAGAGCCTACTAAGTGCCCAGAGGCCCTGGTGAGGATCTTGGAGGTTTATCCAGATGCTTGCGCAGGGGGCTTGCAGGACAGGGGTGAGCAGGGAGCCAGGGGGCCGGTGAGCCATGCTGTGAGGGCCCAGGCTGGGCAGGCTTTCCTCGGCAAGGGAGAAGCCCCCGGAAAGGGCTGCGCGTGCTAATCCTGGGCTGGGGGGCCGGGGAACAGAGAGCACGTCAGCTGCCCGAGGCTCCAGGAGGCTGTGTGTCGCAGATGTCCCCCAGGGCTCCAGTTTAATTCTGAGCATGTCTTGTGTGCCAACCATGTGCCAGGCACGGGGGTGGAGGAGATAACTAGGGATGGAGAGAGGTGTCCTGTCTTTGGGGCTCTGTCCCAACCGTTGAGGTCCTAGCACGCATCATTTCTTCGTGCGTTTGCCAAGAGCCTGCTCTGTGCCCAGCTGGCTGTGCGCGAATGTTCCCATTGTACAGATGGGAAGCTGCGTATGTGACTTGCCCAGTGTCACCCAGCCAGAAGGGCAGAGAGGGGAGAGTGTGGTTCCTCATTTTCAGGATTAGATCTTGGGCATGCGGAGTGTGCGGAGCTTAGCAATGAACCCCTCTCTCTGGCGTGCGGGGCCGCTGACACAGGCTGAGGGTTCGGCCCTCCGTGCCTTCGCGGAGCCGCCCTGCCCGTAACGCACCTCCCCTGCTCTCGGACAGATCTTGTGCCTGATGCTGGAGTACAACATCATCGATAACAACGACACCCAGCTGCAGATCATCTCGACCCTGGAGAGCACGGGCGTGGGCAAGCGCATGTACGAGCAGCTGTGCGACCGGCAGCGGGAGCTGAAGGAGCTGGTGAGTCCATAGCCCGGCCTCGGGGGCGCGTGCCAGGGAGCAGGGGGCAGGGCCCGGGCCCCCCGCACCTCGGTGGGCCTCTATCTCAGTGAGCCCTCCCCCAGACCCCGAGAGGCCAGGACCTCCACCTGACACGTTCCAGATCATCACAGAGACACCAAGTCAGTGGCCCAAAGTCACGCAGCTCCTACAAAGCCCAGCCAGGTGACAGGGCTCCTGTCACCCCCAGAGCCCTGCACGGCAGTCGTTGCCTCCCTCCCTGCATCCCATAGGCCCTTTAAGTGCCCCAGGCCTGGGCTTCAGGGTGGTGGTGAACTCACGCCTCCCTGGTCTCCTGGAGCAGCTCTCACCCTCTCGATAGGAGAGGGGTATAAATACTCCAGCTCCCTCTTCACACAGGCGGGACCCTCTGCAACATGACCTCCACTGTTTTGTTTCCCAGAGCCTCCCCTCACCCCCCCGCCCCCGTAGCCGTGCACTAACGCTCCCTGGAGGGGCCTTCGCTGTCTCACGTCCCCACTCGTCTGCCAGTGCTTCTTGGGGTTCCCTCTCTGATAAACCAGCTGCATCCAAGCCTTATCTCAGGATCTGCCCCCGGAGACCAAGGCCGCCATGTTGCCTTCTACCACCGAGAAATAAAAATGGCGCTGTGCCCGGTGTTAGACGGGAAGGGGGTGCCGGCTGGAAGCTCAGGGGAAAGAATGTGGCGTAATCAGTCTGATTTCTGTTGCAGCAAAGGAAAGGCGGGCCCACCAGGCTAACACTGCCCTCCAAGTCCACAGTGAGTTGGTTTTATCGTCCTGTGGGGCTGGGTAGAGGGAAGAAGGCGGTTAGGCCTCCCTGATGAGGGACCCCACGGCACTTGACACGCCAGCTTTCCCAGGAGGGAGCCAGTGGGCAGGAAACCAAGCGCAATCAAGAGTGTCGTTGATGTTAATGTTAACGTGTGAATAGTTAGTAATAGTAATAACAGCTCGTATACGGTGAGCACTTGCATACCAGATGCAAGACTCTTAATTTTATCACCACGACAGCACTGTGAGGTTGGGCCTCTTTCCACCCCGTTTACAAGGTCCTCATGGATCTTAGTTCCCTCTGTCCTGAGCTGCTGTCCTTGGCATGAGGTCACTGCCTCATGGTCCAAAAAGGCTCCTCGTGCTGTAGCCATCAGGTCTCCATTCAAGCCAGCAGAAGGAAGAAGAGCAAAGAAGGACATGCCCCTTCCCTTTAAGGACTTTCCTGAAAGTTCCCCCAGACACAGCTCCCTCTATACCATTGTCCAGACTCAGCACACAGCCACAGCTAGCTGGGAGGTTAGCCCTAATTTGGTGTGGCCCTGTGGCAGCTCCAACCCCAGGAATCGACCACTAAGATGGATTGGGGAGCAGATACTCCCCTCAGCGGCCTCGTGGTCTGTGCCCACACGTGTGGGTCTCCAGAGGCCTTGGAGGTGAGGGGACCTCAGTGTTTGCAGGTGGGCAGAGGCCACAAGCTGCTGCCTGGGAGGGGGGCCGGCCAGGCGCACACACTCGTGCACACTCATGCACGCCCATGGGAGGGACGCGCCTCGGAGCACCCCAGCCGGTGACTCAGGGTGTGAGTCATGGCCCTGGAGGCTTTCTGCCCCCCCCCCCACAGGGACATGGGGGCAGCCGCCCCCAGCACCCCCTCGGTCCTGCCGCCCAAGCCGCACCGTCGCCCCGGTGCCGCTGTCTGCAGGGCAAGGGAAGGGGGTGGAGACAGGTGCGGAGGGCTCTCCGGAGCTCCTGGCCGCCCTGCGCCTTCCCTGAGGACCCACTGCCTGTCTGCTTGCAGGATGCCGACTTGGCTCGTTTGCTGAGCTCTGGCTCTTTCGGAAACCTGGAGAACCTCAGTCTGGCCTTCACCAACGTGACCAGCGCCTGTGCTGAGCACCTCATCAAACTGCCTTCTCTCAAGCAGCTGAACCTGTGGTCCACTCAGGTACACACTGCCTGCCAGCAGCCTGCTCTCCCCCACCCGCCCCCTGCGTCCTGCGCCCACCCTCACACACCCCTGTGCGGCCCTGCTCTGCACCCCACCCTCCCCGCCCCTCGGGACTGGCCTCACTGCCCAGAGCCCAGTCTCCTATTACCTCACCCCTCCCCAGGCCAGAGGACATTTAGGACCTTATGAAGGCCAGCGGCCCCTTTCACAGTTGGAGCCGCTGAGGCCCAGGGCAGGGATGTGCCCGGCAAAGTCTTAGAAGCCCCGAGAGGCAGGGCCGAGACGGGACGCTGGTCTCCCACGCCTGCCTGCGGCACGTGGCAGCTCGTGAGTCTTCCTGTGGTGACAACAGCCACAGCACACCGATGCCTGCCGCCCGTGCTCTGTATCACATGTGCTGTTAAGCACCTCGTGTGGGTCAGCGCACGGTCTCCACCCCGCACCCGTGACGCATATGCCCCACCAGAGCCCTCCTTTTACAGAAGAGACCCCGGTGCTCCTGCGGTCTGCCTTCCAGACCCTCCTGCCCAGGGAAAGGCTGCCCTGGCCCTCACTTGTAGCCGGAGTCACAGAGTTCAGAGCCTCCTTGACAGACAGCAAGACCCACTCCTGGGAAGGGCCCTTGCCTGGCCCCCATCCCACCAGCAGAAGCTGGACTCGAAGCCAGTTCAGGAGAAGCATTTGAGTCTTTGGAGAGAAGCGAGAGCAGCCCAGACTCCCCCCCCCCGCCCCCCCGCCGGGCTTGGAAGGCCGTGGCTCTGTCCCCACCACCCTCCACCCTCCTGCACCGCAGCCCCCAGCCTTGCAGTCATTTCCTGAGTGCCGTGGGGAGGCTGGTGATCCCCGGGGCTGAGCGGGTCTGTGCCCCACAGTTTGGAGACGCTGGCCTGCGGCTGCTGTCGGAACACCTCACCATGCTCCAGGTGCTGAACCTGTGTGAGACCCCTGTGACCGACGCCGGCCTGCTGGCCCTCAGCTGTGAGTCCTGAGGGGGTGGCCCGGGTGGGCGGGGCCCACATCATGCAGGCGTGCGTCCATGCATTCATGTATGCATTCAACAGGTGCTCATTGAGCACCTACTGAGTGCCAGGCACCATTCTAGGTGCTGGGAACAAAATAGGGGAAAATCCCTGCCCTCAGGGAACCTACATTCTAGAAGAAAACGAACCAATGAGTGCCCATGCATCCCAGATAACCTGTCTGAGGGGTCAGGTTCGGGAAAATTGTCTAGTGCGCTGCTGCCCTCTCCCCGCCTGGCAGCAGCCAGGGCTAGATGCGTGGATTCTCAGGGCAGTTTCACAGAAAGCCCAGGTGGCTGCCCACGAACGGTTAGAGATGGAGAAGCTTTGCCGTAACAGAATAGTCAGAAAGTACCCAAGGACCCAGAAATGCCAATCCCTGCCCCCCGCCCCTACTCTACCAAAGCTGACTCTTGGGTGCTGAGCCTGGGAGACTGCAGTGCGCACGTCCCACCCACTGGTGCAGACAAGAGCCCCCGTGCCCCCGCTGGGAGGAATCTAGGAGGGCTTCCCAGAGAGGTGACCGGATCTGGGTGTACAGGACGTAGGTAGGAATCGGCTGAGGAGGTTGATACGCTGGGCAGTGGCCGTGGCACCTGCAGGTGGCTGGCAAATTCCAGATGGCTCAGGAGGGGTGGGGACAGGAGACAGGGGTGATGGAGGGCAGAGAAGATGAGGTTTGGGGACACTTTCCTGCAAATGTGCTCCTTGGACACTGTCATTGGAGTCACACCACCCCTGGCTCAGTGCCCCCAGGAGGGGGACGAAGCATGGCACCCCCAGCAGGTGGCTCCTGCGACCAATCCAAAGTCTGAGGCCTGTTTCCTAGAAGCGGGGGGCCTGGGTCACCTGGGGGAGCCTTCCAGAGCGTCCCTGGGGGAAGGGCCTGGCCTGGTCCACTGGGGCTGACCTGGGGTGTGGCAGGCATGCTCTGGAGAACTGCAGGGTGCAGCAGTGCAGGGACCTGACACAGGAACCAGAAGGGAGGGAGGCTCAGAGGGCAGGGAGAGCATACAAGCCCAATTCAGACCAGCTCCCGCCTCAAACAGACTTGGCGCTGCTGGCGCCCTACCTGCGACTGTCCCTGAAACTCCACCTCCCCACCCGCCTCCTGGACAGGGGCCTCGGCCACAGTGCTCGGCCCCCAGCCTGACTGTCCCACACCTGCAGCAGCCCTCGTGGGCGTCTCACTGACCTAATGCCGTGTCTGTCTGTCCGTGCACAGCCATGAAGAGTCTCTGCAGCTTAAACATGAACAGCACCAAGCTCTCGGCTGACACCTACGAAGATCTGAAGGTAATTCCTCCCTCCTCCCTCTCTCCCTGCCTTCCTCCCTTCCCTCCTTCCTTCCTTCCATCCGTCGGCATGTAGACACTGGTGCTTTGCCCTCATGGAGCTGATTCTCCAGCCGGAAAGGCTGTTACGCCAGCAGATAAGTCAGTAAATAAATTAATGGCAGGTTGAAAGGAGTGATAGAGAAGAAACCAGCAGGGAATTGGTAGATTGGAAATAGGAAGGGCCTGTTTGGTGATCATCAGGGATGGTCCCTTTGAAATAGAGGCCGCATAAGCTGAGACCTATAAGATAAGAAGCGATGGATGCAAAGGGTGACAGGAAAATCAAGTGCAAAGGTCCTGAGGCAGAAAGGGTTGGCCTGTACTGACTTTGTAGCAAATGCAACTAGAAAGTAAGAGAGAATAGACTTGGGCCAGACTGAATAAGCCCTCATAGGTCACAGAAGGGTTCTGGATTCCATCCAAGTTCAGTAGAAAGCTTTCAGAGGCTCTAAGCAATGTAGTGAGTTATGCTCGTAAAAGCCTGTTATGGCTGTTACCAGGAAAACTGATTTTTTGCTGGCGCCGGGGGTGGTCCAGGCAAGAGTAGAAACAGGAAGAACATGGACAGGGCTGATGCAGTCACGGGTTAAGAGCCTGGACCGGCAGCCTGGGCTAGGTTGGCAAGATACAATTTGGGAAAGAAAGAGGATCTGAGTGGGGAAAGGCGGGGCACATTTCTTGGGGGGCTCATAGAGCTGGGCCTTCAGAAGCCTCCTGCCCCCATCACCTGGGTCCAGCACCAGCTGCCCTGTGGGGAGTGAGTGGGGCAGCAGGTACGCCAGCGCTGAGGACGGGAGGGCTGGGCCAGACAGCCACGCCACATTTCTCAGGACGACCTGGAAACCGCCGTGCCTGTGTTGCCGTCTCCTGGTTTGAGAGATTGTCTTAAGGAACTGTTTACAGTGTCGCACAGGTGACGGCAGCCCCCCAGTCTGCAGCCTCTGCCTGGGCAGCAGAGGGGCAGGGGGCCACGGGTGGAGGAGCCATGCACGTGGGCCAAGGTCAGGAAGAGAGGGAGCAAAGGGAGGGAGCAGTGAGCCCTCTCCGTGCAGTGAAGCCTGTGTAGAAAAGGCCGGCCGTTTATCGCAGATGGAAGAGAGGAAGCGCATCTAGGTGGCAGGGATGGCGAGCAGGAGCAGGCGTGAGCAGGACGCAGGTGTGAGCAGGAGCAGGGGTGAAGCAGGACGCAGGGGTGGGCAGGAGCAGGGGTGAAGCAGGATGCAGGGGTGAGCAGGAGCAGGGGTGAAGCAGGACGCAGGGGTGAGCAGGACGCAGGTGTGAGCAGGAGCAGGGGTGAAGCAGGATGCAGGTGGGAGCAGGAGCAGGGGTGAGCAGGACGCAGCTGTGAGCAGGAGCAGGGGTGAGCAGGAGCAGGGTGAGCAGGACGAAGGGGTGAGCAGGAGCAGGGGTGAGCAGGACGCAGGTGTGAGCAGGAGCAGGGGTGAGCAGGAGTAGGCGTGAGCGGGACGCTGGTGTGAGCAGGAGCAGGGGTGAAGCAGGACACAGGTGTGAGCAGGACACAGTGGTGAGCAGGACGAAGGGGTGAGCAGGAGCAGGGGTGAAGCAGGACGCAGGTGTGAGCAGGAGCAGGGGTGAGCAGGAGTAGGCGTGAGCAGGATGCTGGTGTGAGCAGGAGCAGGGGTGAAGCAGGACGCAGGGGTGAGCAGGAGCAGGGTGAGCAGGACGAAGGGGTGAGCAGGAGCAGGCGTGAGCAGGAGCAGGGGGAGCAGGAGCAGGGGTGAGGCAGGATGCAGGTGTGAGCAGGAGCAGGGGTGAGCAGGACGCAGACGTGAGCAGGACACTGGTGTGAGCAGGAGCAGGGGTGAAGCAGGAGCAGGGGTGAGCAGGATGCAGGTGTGAGCAGGAGCAGGGGTGAGCAGGAAGCAGGGGTGAGCAGGAAGCAGGGGTGAGCAGGAGTATAGGTGAGCAGGACGAAGGGGTGAGCAGGATGCAGGTGTGAGCAGGAGCAGGGGTGAGCAGGAAGCAGGGGTGAGCAGGAGTATAGGTGAGCAGGACGAAGGGGTGAGCAGGAAGCAGGGGTGAGCAGGAAGCAGGGGTGAGCAGGAGTATAGGTGAGCAGGACGAAGGGGTGAGCAGGAGCAGGCGTGAGCAGGAGCAGGGGGAGCAGGAGCAGGTGTGAGCAGTGCAGTCGTATAGTCCTGACGGACCCCACACGGGGGCATCCTGAGGGGGACGAATCGCCACCCCGCAGGTGCCTGCGTCTGTGGCGCTCGGGCTGCGTTCGCCTGCCCATCTCCAGTGATGCGGGGGCTGTGGGCAGTGGGGAAAGTGAGCATGGTCCCGCCCGTGGGGGGACACGGCCCTGGGTCGGACCAGGGTCTCCCCGGTACCACCGCCCTGCGAGCCGGGCCGATGAGGAGGCTGGGGGCCCCATCCCGGGTCAGCAAGTGGCAGCGCTGGGCCCCGCCCCCGGGGCTTCCCGCCTGTGAGCCCCGCACCCACGGGCCCTGCAGAGGCGGGGGCGTGGCATCCCGGCAGGGGGCGTGGCATGCCCCAGCTGTTGCCGCCTGCGACCTCTGACTTCCGGGGCTGCCTCCCTCTTCTCCCCAAGGTTACCTGGCGCTGAGCCCCCGGGAGTCCCGATGGCGAGGTGGGGAGGGCACGGCGGCCGCGGCTGCCGGAGAGCCAGGCGCCGCCGGGCCGGGTTCTGGAAGGTTCGGGCCTACTAGGTGCTCCTCCTTGCCGCCCCGCAGGCCAAGCTTCCCAACCTGAAGGAAGTGGACGTCCGCTACACGGAAGCCTGGTGAAGGAGGAGAGTCTGCAGCCGCAACACACAAGTCTTGACTAGTAGCCGTAGAGCGCCGGCCCTGGGGTCCCAGCCCCAGCGTCCCGGCTGTGAGATAGAGGGGGGAGTCTTTCTGGGGGCAGAGGGCGGAGGGGGGAGGGGGTGGGGAGGGGGGCCGTAAGCACGCCCAGCCCCGCCTAATTCTTTTAGCTTCGTAATTGGAAACCTTGACCTGATCTAAAAGGGACTTTGTAGCAACCAGAGGAGCATCAGCGGGTCGGGGGAGAGGGTGGGGGAGGGGTGGGGGGCTCGGGGAGGGGGGACCCTTTGTGGATTTTCTTTGCCTTTGTGTTCAATGCCGTGTGGGAAAAGTCCGTTCCAACGCCACCATCACACGACCCTGATGGGCCCCGAGGGCCGAGGCAGGGTGCTTTCTTCCTCAGAGGCTCCGAGAACTCGCTCCCCTCCCCCGCCATCGGGACAAGAAAACCCAGACATGTCATCGCACCGTCCTGTGTCCTCTCCATTGCTATGCAAAGTGATTCTTGTTGTACATAAGATTTAAATAATGCGCCTATTTAAGAAATGTTGACAAATTGCAGGTCTGGGACCTGCCTCTTATTTATGAAGTCTTTGACCCTCCCCCCCTCCCTCCTCCCCTCCCGTCCCGCCCTCCCCTGGCCTATAGTACTGTATAAACCAGTCAGCTGTGGGGGTAGTGGTAGTAGTATTGTTATTTTTCTAAAGGAAACAGACAAAAAAAAAAAAAAAAAAACCTCCTTGGAAAATTAATTGCTTTTTCGTAATGGATTCTGTATGCTAATACTCGGCCGTCTGTCCGCCCGCCCGCCCCCACTGTGCATTTCCAATTCCCAGATGTCTCCAACTTGCTCCCGGGTGAGGGTCAGGCTGGGGGGCAGAAAGTGGGGTCCCCACGTTGTAGTCTTGTTCCTGCCAGGCCCCAGCCTTCTCTCAGCCCCCGCTTTTACACCCTTCGGGGGCGCTACCCTGTCCTCCCGGGTCTGTCCCCTGGAAGAGCCTTCCCAGCCCCCTCCCCCGGAGAGCTCCCATCTCCGGCGGCCTCTGCCATCCCCGTCCCCACTGAGACTGCGGCCTGTGGCCTCCCCGCCATCCTGTGCTTCACGTGGTCTCCTCATGCATGCCTGCTTCTCTGCATGGTCTCTTGGGAGAAGAGAGAGACGTCGCCTCCACCAGCCTGACTGCCCAGCCCGCCCCTATGAATGTGACTCTGCTGCAGCACAGACCTTTCTGTCCCCACACCTGCCCCGAAGACAAACCAACCTCCGTTTCTTTTGTAAACAGTCGGCTTTTTCTTAACAAGACCTCCCTGTACAGAACAGCCCTTTTATGGTTTACTTGGGGTCCCCTCTCCCCCAAGCCCCCTCTTCTGTTGGTTTAGCACAAATACCGGCACCTCCAGCCCTAACCCCTCGGTCAATGTAATTGTTTTATATATATTTAATCTTATTCAATGGAAACCATGCTTTTGTCGTTTTATACTTTGCTAGCTAGACTTTATTACCCCCCCGACAATGCCCTCATTTTTTTAAAAAAGGAAAAAAAAAAAGAAATTGGGTTTCAGTCTTAATTCATTTGACGTGCCAGGTTTTATTTTGTGTGTGCGTGTGAGTGTGTTCTGTTCCGTGTTTTGTTTTTTCTGTTGTTGTTTTCTGTTGTTTGGTTTTATTCTCTCCCCTCCGGTCCCAAACTTGATAGCACTCTGGTGCAGGAAGAAGCAGAAGCAAAAACGAAAAAAAGAAAAAAACAAAAAACAAAAAAACAACAAAAAAAAACTTTAAAAAAGAAAAAAAAAAAAGAGCCGAGACATGCCACCTTTTCCCTTCGCACTGTTGCTTTTCCTGATGGTTAATACTACTGTCACGTAGCTGTGTTCAGAGATGTGAAATACTTTCAGGCAAAAATAAACTGTAAGTGACTCATTGACATCTGGCCTTTCTGTGTGGCTTCGAGGGAGCCTTTCGGTGGGGACGGGAAGGGGACAAGACCTAGGCCAAGGTCAGGACTCCTCTGAGTGTCCCAGGCTGCTCACCCTCAGCACTGTGGACATTGGGGGCCAGACCCTCCTTTGTCATGAGGCCACTCTGTGCATCCGAGAACGCCCCCCATTGTCCCTGGCCCTGGCCTGCTAGATGCCAGGAGTCCCCAGCCTCCCTGCCCCCAGTCATAACGACCAAAAATGCCCCTAGGGGACAGAATCACTCGCTGGAGGAAACACAGGTCCCGGTCAGTGGTCAGTGCGTCGGGGGCCCTCACGGCAGCCCCCATCCAGAACTAGGGCCCACCTCCTTTTCTTCACCTGAGGGGCTTGAAAAAATGCAAATTATGATTTCCAAGGGCTGGGTGGGGCCCGAGACTCTGCATTCCAGGACCTCTGGGGAACCCAGATGCTGCTGGGTTTTGGAAGCCTCTCTGAGTTCAACAGCCTAGAACCATCCATCCAGCTAACCCACTCACCCAGATGTCCCCAAGAGGCAACTGGATGAGTCCAAGGGGAGACTTTCTGTCCACCCATCTCCTGAGTCATTTGCCTTCCAGCGAGGCGTCGCCCAGCGAGGGCGGTACCCCAGCCCGGCGGCCCGTCACTCACCCCCCCCCCCCCCCCCCCCCCCCCCCCCCCCCCCCCCCCGTCCAGCACGGCCGGCTTCGGAAGGCGCTTCAGAATGTTCCTGAGTCTCCTCCTCCTCCGTCTGCACCTCCCCCTCCTCCACCCTAAAGCCAGGCAGCTCCTGTCTGTCGGGAGACTGGAGCAGCCCCCTCGCTGCCTCCCTGGTCCATCCCACACCACATTCCTCCCCTCACTACCTGCCTCTGCACATTCCTGCTGCCCGCTCCCGGCCCTCCTCATCCAGGGGCCTCTGGCCACACAGGGAGAGCAGGAGCCGGGGGTGAGGATCAGGAAGGCCCTGGACTTGCCCGGGGTGGCGGGAGGGCCGGCTTCACAGTAGCCCCCTCCCTCCACGACTCCCGCTGGCTGTCAGTAGCCCCTCTCCCCTGCGGGCGGGGCCTCAGCCTGGCGGGACCTGCCGGCTCCCTCTCTCGAGCCTCACCTCTGCCCCCGCCTGCCCTCCAGAAGGCCCGGAGTCCAGCCAGTGTCCTCACCACCACCCCACCCCCCCGCATACCCAGCCACACCACGTCTTCCCTTTTAACCCGGGGGCTTGAAACAACAGAAATTTATTCTCTCGCGGTTCTGGGGACCAGGGTGTCAGCAGGGCCGCAGCCTCTGAAAATTCTAGAGGAGGAGATGTGCCTGCTCTCTTCCAGCCCCGGGGAGTCGGGGGTTCCTGCTGTTCCCGGTTGTGGCTGCACCCCTCCAGCCCCTGCCTCCGACCCACACTCCAACCCCCCCTCCCCTCCTCCAGCAAATCTCCCTCTGCTTTCTCTTATCAGGACTCTGCCATTGGATTTAAGACCCACCTGGATGACCCAGAATGACCTCATGGGGCAGATCCTTAACATGGTACATCTGCAAAGCCTCTTTTTTCCAAGTAAGGTCATAGTCACACATTCCAGGTGGATGTACCTTCTGGATTCGACATTTCATTAATCCTCCTTTGAAGTCCTGGGGTTCATCTTGAGGGCTATGAATGATAGGATGATTTACTCATGTTCTAGCAAAACACTTATATCGCCCGTGCTGTGTGCCAGGCACAGTGGCAAGGGTGAGGGTTGTAAGTCTGAACTCATTCACTCCTGACACGCCTATGCGGTGGGTGCTGATATGGTCCCTCCTGACCGATGGGGAAGTGGAGGCCAGGAGAGGGTGGGTCTCTTGGTCAAGGCCACACAGGCAGCAGTGGATGGAGCCAAGTTCTAAGCCAGGCATTTGGGGAAGATCTCTCCCCTGCTGGCTGGTGAATGGATGGGGCTGGGATCAGGGCAGACACCCTGGAAAGAAAGAGATTCAAGAGGAGCTTAGGAGTAAGACTGCAGAACACGCTGACGGCCTGGAGGGGAGGCCAGCAAGGAGTCCAGGATAATGTTCACGTTTCTTGGCTTAGTCTCAAAGGCAGGCTCCGAGGGCCTAGAATGAACACGTCTGCCAGGCAGCGGCGCTCAGTGACCTGCCAGGCTGGTGCGTGGGTGCCCCGGGCTTTCTCCCTCCTAGGACAGATGGAGACTCTGTCTGCTTCCCCAGAGATTCATCCGCGGGGCCCACCAGCTTCTTAGCACTTCCCGCCATTCTCCCCGTCTCTTTCCCTCCGTCCCATCCATGCTTCCTGGACCACTTCCCAAAGAAGCCACCTGTGCTGGAAGCTTCATCTCGGAGCTTTCTCTGGGGAAGTCCAGACTAACCATGCTAGGGGACAGAGGGACAGGCTACCAGCTGGGAAAACCCTCCTAAGGACACCGTATGGTCAGCAGACATTTCTGCCTCGGCCTTAGCCAAGCTGGAAGGACTCTGCCACCGGGGACCCAAGAATCAGCCTGCACCTGTTTTCAGAGGTAGCGGTGGAGGCAGCCAGAGGCTCTCCTGCTTTGCTGGTAGGCGTAGAAATTGGCTCGACGCCTTTGGAAAGCATTTCAACTAAAAGCTAAGCATCCAGCCCAGCCCGTGACCCCACCACCCCACTCCTGGGTGTGCAGGCCCGGGAGAACCGAGTGCATGGACCAAGAGACACAGAGCAAAGTGTTTATAGCAGCATCATTCCTAACAGCCAAAAAGTGGAAGCAACCCAAATGTCCACTAGCAGGAGAATAAACAAACCGGGGTGGCCCCTCGGTGGAACAGCTGGAGCGGCCCCCCTCCCCCATCAACAGGAGAATCAATAAATGCACAGCAACATAGTCTTATGATGGAATTCTGCAGAAAAGGGCAAAAAATAAAAAGTAAAAAGCCAAGTACTGATAGCCACAGTGACGTGAATTATTCGGACAGACATTTCATGTGTGGAAGGAGCTTGCCGTAGGATCCCTTTACGTGAAGGGCATGGACAGGTACGAGGCACCTACGATTACCGAGGTCATAACAGCGGTTACTGATAGTGCAGGGGGTGGGTGGGAGGGATTACGACTGGGACAGTGAGAAGGAACCTTCTACGATGATGAAAAGGCTCTACAGCTTAAGGTGCAGTCACACAGGGGTTTAAACACGCCTGGAGCTCCACGTTTTGAGGATGTGTGTCATTTATTGTGTGTGTTACACAACCCCTTTGTAAAAGTAGCATCAGGTGGACACAAATGTCCACAAACAGGTAATAAATGTGGGACTTTACAGACGTGCTGATGACGTAAGCCAGACGCAGAAGACCACATATTGTTTGATTCCATGTATAGGAAATAACCCCAAATAGGCAAATCTGTATAGAGAGAAAGCCGACTGGTGTTTGCGAGGGGCTGGGGAGTGCTGCCCTGTGGGCATGGGGTTTTATTTCGGGGTGATGAAGATCTTTTGGAACTAGAGATACGGGTTGCATGATGTAAATGCTCTAAATGCCTCTTTAAAAATGGTTTCTTTTATGTCACACGAATTCCATCTCAACTTTTAAAAATGGCATCAAAAAGCAATTTTTTAATGAAATGATAGCTGCTGCTCCTCTCTGCTGTGTCTGGGCCTTGGAGGGTGAGTGGTGTCAAGGCCACCATGACTTCTATCACAGCAGTGCTGGTCCAGCCTGTGCATGCCTGTCCCCTCCTCAAAACACTCTACTGCCATCTGCTGGGAAATTGTCATTATGCCAGTTTGTATAATAAATCCACGGACTCCCTTGAATGTGGCATCCTTGTGCAGTGCACAATGTGCACAGCTGTATGGGGAGGGATATTTGACGTTGCTTTATTTCTCAGTGTACTCTATTCAGGTTGGGGTGGGGCCAAACCTCAGTGCTGGCCCTCCCTCCCATGCCCTCTCTAATGCTGACCAAGGCGAGCCTGAGCTAGCCTCTCTCAGATTTGGCAGGGAGATGAAATCCTTGTGGTTCCTGGATCCACTCATCAGTGCATTGAGACCTGCGCTTCGGACACACCTCCAGAAAGGAAACCTTGCCCAGAACACATTTGGTCATCCCCACAGCAGCGGGAGGCTGGGGACTGGCTAGAAGGTCCCCTGGCAATAGACCTCTTGGCTGTTTGTATTTCCTCTAAATATAATGGCAGGAACAACAAACCGTTCAATGAAAACACCAGGCTGTGTCTCCTCTCTGATTTGCCAGGGAGGAGAAGGGGCTGTCGGATCCAGTGGGAAGGAGGCTCAGCGAATGGGATGCTGGATAGACCCACTACAACAGCACCTCTTTGGGGCTCCCCCCGACAGTGGCCACAGGGGATTTGCTGAAGTGGGAGGTGGGTCAATGAGTCCCTCGTGGGGTATTTTTATGGGTAGCAGTAATGCATCACAAGGCCCTCACAGCCTCCATCACGGGCATGGGGTTGGGGGTTACTCCCCTGATGGTGGCTGTTCAAGATAAGACCTGCCTTATAGAAATAGGATGCAAGCCATTTATATAATGTAAATTCTTCTAGTATCTACATTTTTTAAAGAAACAGGCAAAATTAGGGGCACGTGGGGGGGCTCAGTTAGTTGATCTTGGCTCAGGTCATGATCTCCTGTTTCATAAGTTCGAGCTCCGTGTTGGGTCTTCACTGACAGTGGGGAGCCTGCTTGGGATTCTGTCTCTCTCCCCCTCTCTCTGCCCTCCCCTATGCTCTCTCTCTCTCTCTCTCTCAAAATAAACAGGCAAAATTAATTTTAACAATATATTTTCCTTAACCTAACATACCTCAAATATCACTTCAACATGTAATCGATATAAAAATTATTAATGAGGGGCACCTGGTGGCTCAGTCGGTTAAGCGTCTGACTTCGGCTCTGGTCATGATCTCACGGTTTGTGAGTTCGAGCCCTACGTCGGGCTCTGTGCTAACAGCTCAGAGCCTGGAGCCTGCTTCGGATTCTGTGTCTCCCTCTCTCTGCCCCTCATTCACTCTCTTTCTCTCTCTTAAAAACATGAATAAACATTTAGAAATTTTAAAAACATTTTTAATGAGAAATTTCACATTCTTTTTTTTTTTTTTTTTATGGACAAAGTCTTCTGTGTATTTTGCATCTCCAGTCTCAGTGGGGACCAGTCACATCCCAAGCACTCAGTAGCAGCCACATGTGGCCAGTGGCTCTCAAATGCACAGCACAGTTCTAGAATTTCAGAGCAGGGCAGGTGGTAACATGGTAGGGAGTGGAGAGCAAGGAGGGCGCAGGACCTGAAATAGCCTCACACAATTAGATGGCTTTTACTCAGATGCATGTATTAAGGGGCCCCCCTCAGAGCTGCCTGTGAGCGACCTTGCGCAGGAAGGTCTCCCAGGTGCACACCCCAAGGGGAAGGCCCTTGCGGAACTGACTTGCAGAGCGGCCACGTTCAAGGGTCTAGCCCCCAGTCCTGCTGGAAAGCAGGCTTCTGACCACTTTAACTGATGTTTTTTTTTAAGGAGGGTAATATAGGGGCGGCCTGGGTGGCTCAGTCGGTTAAGTGTCTGGCTTCAGCTCAGGTCACGATCTCATGGTTCATGGGTGTGGGGTCCCGCATTGGGCTCTGTGTTGACAGTGCAGAGCCTGCTTGGGATTCTCTCTCTCTCTGTCCCTCCCACACTTGTGCTTTCTCTCTCTCGCAGAATGAATAAACTTAAAAAAAAAAAATAAATTAAAAAAAAAAAGAAGGGTAGTATATTCATTTACAAGAGAAAGCTTGGTAGATCATAACAATGCATTTCTGGTGGGTGGATGGATGGATGGATGGAAAACCTCAAAGTAAAGAAAGCGAAGTGGCCCCTGATGAAATGAGAGCAGTGGGTTGGACATCTGATCTGTGTCGATACCGGGGTTTGGGCAAGGAGAGGCGGCCTAGAGCTGGGTCAAGGGCGCACCCAGGCAGCCAGGCAGGTGGATCCCACAATGCAGTGTCCTTCCTCCAGCTGGCTGTCAGCTCGCCAGGAGAGCCAGTTGCTTCCGTAGCCTTTCATTCACTCACTGAGCAAGTGTATTGCTCTGAACCTTGCAAACACTGTGCCAAGTGGAAGAAGCCAGTCATGAAAGTGGGATCACGTTATAGGATCCCAATGATACGAAAGCCCAGAATAGGGAAATCTACGGAGAAAGTCCATTAATAGTTGCTTACGACTGAGGGGATGGGGGACGGGCATGGGCAGAGGTTCATTTCGGAGGTGATGAAAATATTCTAAATTGCACAACTCTATGCTAAAAATCATGGAATGGTGCACTTGGGTGGATTGTGTGGTGGGTTATAGCTCAAGGCTTTTTTTTTTTTTTTTTTAATGTACTGAGCACCTACTGTGTGCCGGGCACACGGGAGACTCAGGAGGAAATAAAGCAAACGCCATCCTCCACCCCATCCAGTCTGAGGGAGGAGGCAGCCATTGGCCAGATAACCCCACAAACCATTTTCCATCATGGCGGTGGACAGAGCTAAAAGGCGGTGCAGGCGGCTGGGACGAGCGCCTCCCAGAGGGGGCAGCACCGAGCTAACGTGTCTCCACCTGGAAGAGCCGGAAATGACCGGCTCCTGGGGCAGGTGGGGCAGGGAAGCGCCTTCCAAGCGGCGGGAAGAGCCGGTGCGGAGGCCCTGAGGCAGGGCCTGGCGCAGGGGAGGAGCGGACTGGCAGAAGGGAGGAAGAGAAGTGAGGGGCAGGAGCAGCAGGGGAGAGGCGGGGCGGGGGGGGGGCATATGATACTTTGGGAATTGTTCAGATACAGAGCACCCCCCTCTGTTGTGGAGCGGAGGGGAGCGGAGGGGGGCAGGCAGAAGTCTGGGAGAGCGGGGGAGGAGGTCGCGACCCCTCACCTCCCGCATTCTGACTAAAACGCCATTCTCCCCGGGGAGGGGCTGCCTGTCACTGAAGCCGGAAGTAGGGTCGGGGTAGCCGGCAGCGCAGAGCCTGCCGGTCAAGGGTCAAGGGTCAAGGGGGCGCGGGCAGCGGTCGGGCAGGTGAGACCCGGCCGGCCCGGCTCACCCCTGCCCGCCTCCGGAGGCCCGGGCGGGACAGGCCAGGAGGCGGGGCGGCGGCTCCGACGCCTCTGACGTCCCGGCCGCCGCGGAGCGCGGCTGGGGCTGCGCGGGGCCGGCGGGTGGGGGCGTGGCCCGCCCCGGGTCGCTGACGTCAACGTTGCCATGGAGACCCCCGCCTCCGTCGGCGCGCGTTGCCGCCGCCGCAGACCCCGGCGCTGGGAAGGCTGTGCAGGGCTGCGGGGAGCAGAAAGAAGGGGCCTGGGTCCTGAGACCCCCGAGGGGGCTCCCCGCTGCCCTCCAGCCCGCCCTCGCCCCTGTCGCCAGGCCACAGCGCCTTGCTTGCCGTCGGGGACCTGCCACGGGCCTCCCCAACCCAGGAGGGCAGGGTCCCCCGTACCCATCTCCCGCCCCCACCCCCACTCGGAGCTCCAGCGTTTGGGTCCCATGCCCCCTTCCTTCCTTCGACGGGCACGTGGTGGGGCCCGGGAGGGGGCGCCATGCCCGTCACGCAGTCCTCGGCGCGACCCCCGCGAGGGGGAAGGGGCGTCCTCACACGGCGGCCCGCCTGCTGGCGTCGCCCTCCCTGGAGCTCACGGAGGAAACGGTGTTTTCTTAGTCTCTAGACCTTGTGCGGTCGAATCTTCGAGATTCTTTTTTTTTTCTTTTAATTATTTTTGAGAGAGAGAGACAGCGTGAGCAGGGGAAGGTCAAGAGAGAGAGAGAGGGAGACACAGAATCTGAAACAGGCTCCAGGCTCTGAGCTGTCAGCACAGAGCCCGACGCGGGGCTCGAACCCACAGACTGTGAGATCGTGACCTGGGCCGAAGTCGGAGGCTTAACCGACTGAGCCCCCCAGGCGCCCCGAATCTTCCCAGGGGCGTCGGTAACCGACTGTCCAGCCTGGCTGACTCCAGCCTCGCCTCCACATTCTCCTTCCTTTCGTGTCTCTTCCCTTGTCCGAGTACCTGCCTCCTCCGCGGGAGTGAAGGTGGGAGGGGACCCCTGTCCGGCGCTTCCCGGGTCGGGCCCCCGTCCTTGTCTGCCCTCTGCCTCTGGCCTCAGGTGTTGCACTTGGGAGGACCGTGTGGACTGGGGTGAGGCCCCCCGGACAGGTCCCCCCAGCCCCCTCTCCCAGTTGCTCTTCCCTCCTCGCTGCTCCCTGCTGGGGTCTCCAAACCCTGGAGCCCACCTCTTGGGGTGGGACCCTGGAAACCTCTCTCCGCCCTGCTTCCTCCCCCGTCCGTGTGACTTCCAGAACCTCGCACCTTCCTGGCTCGGCCTGGCCACCTCTCCGCACCCTGGCTCCTCTTACCGCTTCTCTTTCCCTGATTCGAGCAGACACAGCATGAAGGTGCGCAATACCCGCCAGGCCTGGGGGGTGGGTGCAGGGCAGGGGTGAGCTTGAGACCTGGGGAGGGGAGCATCTCTCTTCCTTTCTTCCCACCCCCGTCTTCTGTTGGTGTCGGGATGAGCTAAGGGAAAGCAGGGCCTTTGCAGTAAATGAGCTCTGAGGTCTGGTGTCCAGTTTTCTGACCTTCTCTAGAATCTGGGGGACTCACACCTGGATGATGACATCAAGGCTGCTGGAGAAGTCCCACGTTACACCCTCTCTTCTTGATCATTTATCCACCCATCCACCTTGCAGATCTACTGTGGGCCGGTCACTCTGTAAGTGTGGGGATCTAGCAATGAAAGAAGACCCCCTTTTGTGGAACCTATGTCTGAGAGGAGTCAGACAACAGAGTCAAAAAGAAAAAGATGTAGTGTCTTAAAAGAAGAGATGTGATGGGGAAAAAATTGAATCCCAAAAGGGGGATGGGGAGAGTGGAGGAAAGGTGGCCAGGCAGGGCCTCACTGAGGAGGAAGGGGATACCTGGGCACAGCCCGGAAGGAGAGGAGGGAGAAGTCAAGGGATGTTTGGGGGCAAGAACATTCTAGGCAGCGAGAACAGCCAGTGCAAAGGCCCTGAGGTGGGAGCAGGCCTGGAGTGTGAGAGAAACAGGAGATGGTGCAGCCAGAGCAGAGGGAGCGAAGCAGGGGGGATTGGGGAGGGCTGAGAGTCACCTGCAGGCCCTGCGGCTGCTGGGAGGACGTGGGTTTTACTGACACCCTTTGCTCTTGTCACAGCAGCTCAGCAAGTGCTTCAGTACCTGCTGCCAGTGGCCCTTTGCTGGAGGTCCTGGGCACCATGATGTCCAGTTCAACATACCCTCATTATTCCCATTTTATAGATGAGAAAACGGACACGCTAGCATGTCAGGTAAACCCTGAGGGATAAGAAGGGATTCATCTGGAAAGGGGTATATATGGGGGTGGGGAGGGCCCAGGCCTGTCTGATGGTGTCAGGGAGGAGACAGTGAGCCCTCTGCCAGACAAAAGGAAACCGGCCTTTCTGTGGCTGCCCCACGTGGCCTCCAGAAAAGCCCAAACCTTCCTGTCACCACCTGCCTGAAGGGGCAGGAGGCCCTGCTGTCCCCACACTTCCTCCCCCAGGCTGATGGCCCTCTGAGTCACAGCCAGCAGCCTTTGAGTTTGCCCCTGGGGGGCGGAGGGTTGATGCAGACACAGAACCAGGTTCCCTATCAGGCAGGCCTAAAGGGCTTGTGGGAGGAAATGAGGAAAAAATGAGGCTGCGTGGACCCGGTTGGGGAAGCTACTTCGAGGAATGTGGCCAACCTCCTGGCCTGTCCAGCAAGCACCATGGACTCGATGCTTAGAAAATGTTTGATCGTTCATCTGACAGGGGTCTCCTTTGTGCCGGGCCCTGTGTCCTGCGATGGGTGGGTGGGTGGGTGGCTGTGGAAAGGGTTGAATGGACGATTCTGTGACTCACGAATGGATGTATTAATTACCCACTGCTGTGTAACAAATCACCCCAGATGCAGTGACTGGAAACAAGCGTATTTGTTTCTGCGGATCAGGAATTCAGGAGTGACTTAGCTGCGTGGTTCCGGCTCACGGCTCGCTCCCGCGTAGCGGCAATCAGGGTGTCAGCCAAGGCCGCGGTCTTGTCTGAAAGCTCCGCTGGGCTGGAGGGTGGCGCCCCCCCACCGCTTCTGGTGGGAGGCCTCAGTTTCTCATCATACGGTGTCCAGAAGGCAGCGAGAGTGTTCTGACGTCTCTCCCCCTAAAGTGTGTCATCAGAGAGACAGAAAGACCAGAGTCAGAACTAGGGTGACCTTGGGGTGCCTGGGTGGCTTAGTTGGTTAAGCGTCCGACTTTCGCTTAGGTCATGGTCTCACGGTTCGTGGGTTCGAGCCCCGCATCAGGCTCTGTGCTGACTGCCAGCTAGGAGCCTGGAGCCTGTTTCAGTCTGTGACTCCCTCTCTCTCTGGCCCTCCCCTGCTCATGCTGTCTCTCTCTCTCTCCCCTAGAAATAAATAAATAAATAAATAAATAAATAAATAAATAAATAAAACATTAAAAAAAAAAAAAAAAGAACTACGGTGACCTTGACCACCAGGTCTCTGATCCCCCCCACCCCCCACAACGCTTCTGCTTTTGGCCTATTTGTTAGCAGCAAGGCACTAAGATCAGCCCATGCTCAGGGGAGGGAGACTAGGGTCCCCCTCTTGAAGGAAGAGCATCAGAGAATTTGTGGACCAACTGTAAGCCCATGACAACAGGTAAATGGATGGCGTACCCCTGTCCTTCCCTGATGCTGGAACCTTACAATAATCTCTGACCACAGCTGTCTGTGAACCCCCCCCCCCAACACTTGGGGACAAGTCTCAGTTCAGGGGCTCAGTCCCCAGCCCCTCTTACTGAATTGTTCTGAGCAGAGACTTGGACATTTGTGGTTTTGTTTTGTGGAATGATCTTTTTTTTTTAAATGTTTATTTATTTTAGAGAGAGAATGTGCAAGCACGGAGGGGCAGAGAGAGAAAGGGACAGAGGATCAGAAGCGGGCTCTGCACTGTCAGCACAGAACCCCACGCGGGGCTCAAACCCGTGACCCGCGGGATCATGACCCGAGCTGAAGTTGGATGCTTAACCGACGGAGCTGCCCAGGCGCCTTTCTTTTGTGGAATGATCTTAAACTTTAATCATGACGTTTAGGTTTCCACTGTTTTTTTTTTTTTTATGGTGGTAAAATGTGCATAATGTAAAACTGACCGTTTAAGCCGTTTTTGAGTGTGCAGTTCGGTAGCAAGAAGTGGCAACCACCACTTCCAGAAATGTTCATCTTCCCGAACTGAAACTCTACCCCTTAAACGCTGACTCCCCACCCCGCCCTCCTCCAGCCCAGAGTGAGCCCTGCTTTCAGTCTTTATGAATTCGACCTCAGAAGAGAGGCCTCACCTGTGCCTGGCTTGACGTACTCACTTAGCGCAGTGACTGCCGTCATCCCCTGGAGATCATCCACGCAGTACCCGTGTCCGAGTATCATCCCCCTTGTGGCCAAATAGCATCTCATTGTCCATACGGACCACATTTTGTTTATCCGTCATTCGGCGGTGGACGTTGGGGTGGTTCTCACGCTGGTATTTTTAAAGCTCCCAGATGATTCTCATGAGCCATCAGGGATGAAAACTGAGGTCTTAGACCAGTGGTTCTTAAGCCGGCCTGAACCTCCAAATCACCTGGTAGCTGTTAAAAAGAGACACCAGTGCCTGGCGAGCATCACAGACCTACAGAGCCGCTGAATTGGATTCTCTGGAGGTGGACCCCGGAGTCTGCAAGAATATGCAGTTACTTCCAGAATGCCAGACTCATTTCCAGGTCTCTGCTGCCCCCTGGTGGCAGCACCTGGGATCCTCTCCAGCACTGGCTTGCCTGCCCCCTAAGGAGCCCAGAAGAGCCTTCCCTGGTGCCATTCCCTGGCGGTCTGGGACCCTGCCGGGCTCTCCCTGCCTGGCCTCCCCCACTCTACTTCCTGGTTTCAGACGAGTCTGTTAGAGAGGAGAAAGCACAGACAGGTCCAGGACTCCGCTTTGCTCCTTGCCAGCTATGTGACCTTGAACAAGCCATTTACTTGTTTCTGGGAGGTGACCACTGGTCCCCTTGACAGGTCCCTGAGATCGCAATTAAGTATGTATGTTAGCTTTGGGGACAACCTAGAATTTCTTATCCTTGGCACTGCTGACGTTTGGGTAGGATCATGCCTCACGCCTGTGTATTGTAGGCTGTTAAACAGCGTCCCTGGCCTCAACCCGCTAGATGCCAATGAACACCCCCAGCCCTGCGTTTTGATGATAAACATTGTTTCCAGACATGGATAAATGTCCCCTGGGGGAGGGTTGCCAGACAAAATGCACGTTTCCCAGTTAGATTTGAATTTCAGAGAAACGACTCACAACTCTTTACTAGAATTCTGTCCCAAAGATTGCATTTTTACTTGCTAAACCCGGAACACCTGTGCAACCACCTCAGCTGAGGGCCGCTGTCCCGGGAGCGTCTGATACTAGGGTGGAAGCCTAAGATACCAGATGGAGAAGAGGCTGCAGGAACGCGCTGGCCCAGCCTGGCCGCGGAGGGGCGCTGTCTGGGGGCAGGCGCGGCAATGGTGAGTGAGGTGAGGCTGGGGGAGAAGGGTGGCCGTGGGAGAGGAAGCTGGGCTCACAGTCAGGCCCAGTCCCTCTGGGGGCTCAGAGCCACTGATGTGCGGGGGCAGGGGACACCTTGTTTCCCCAGCACCTGGGGACAGGGCAGTTTGTGGCCGACCACAAGTTGGAGCAGTTCACCCCCAGCTTCTCCCCAGAGAGAACCCTCAGTCGTGGGGAGTCGGCCCCAACTTGCTCATTTGCAAGAGGAAGCAAGGCTCAGAGAGGGGCAGGGACTGGCCCCAAGCCACACAGCCAGCCTGTGGCAGTGGCAAAACTGGCATCTGGCTCTTCAATCCAGGACTTTCACCCCTGGGGTGGAGCCTGGGAATGTTCTCAGCTTGTGGTAATTCCTCTGAGAGCTCCCAGAATTTTCCAGACGCAGAGGGACTGAAGATGGGCTTCAGCCTGAGGCCCGGCAACCTGAGGCTGTGGTCCCCAGCTGCTCTCCATACTCCCCCAGGAGAGTGCTGGGACCCCTTCTGGGGCTGTCCCTGTCGTGTCCATCTGCTGTCATCATCTGATAGGGAGGGAGTGCTTGGACTTGGAACCAGACTGTCGGGAGCTGAAAACAGGCTCTTCCCCTTTTAACGAGCTCTGACCTGAGCCAATCTGTGCTTTTTCATCTGTAAAATGGGAATGATAAGAATGATACCTCCTTTGTAGGGTTGTTAGAAGGATTTGACGGATTAACGAGAAGGAATGCTTCAAACAGTAAGTGACAGGTAGTAAGGTTTACCATTTATCTTACTTTCCTCTAGTCTTCGGGTGACATCACCCCTTTTCCTCTGGAAGCCGGTTCGGTGGGGCTGTCAATCACAGTCACCCTGACCAGCCTGAAGAGGCACTGGAGTCAAGCAAGGAGCAGTCATTGCACCCCTATTGCCCAGTCACTGGGTTGATGAGTGAGACAACCCTGATGAAGCTCTACTGAGTTCCTGGATCCAGCCTGACCTGAAGGTAGTGCCCCATATGTGAGAAGATAAATTTCCATTTCACTTGAGCAAGTCTGAAGAGAGTTCTGACCCGTATACCCTTTCTGCTTCATAGAGCAAGAGAGGTTCCCACAAGGCAGCCTCCTCCCATGGACCACGCCTGTCAGCCTTGGTTTTGATCCAGCCCCACACAAGGCCAACACCCCACTCTCCGGGAGTCAGAGGGAGATTCTCTGTTTGAGCTGTGATTGGAGCTCACAACAACCGGAAACAAACTTGTATAAAGTACCTCGATCTGCCACAGATAGTGCTGGGGCTTTGATGTTATTCTAGCTGCATTTTATAGATGAGGAAAGTGTGGCTCAGAGAGGTAAGATGATTTCCCCAAGCCCACACAGCCTAGAAGGGGAATCACTTCAGTGTGAACCCAGGTATTCTGGCTCTAAAGCAGATACACTTCCACTGCACCACATGACTTATTTCCTGCGGGGGGCGGGGGGGGGATTTTCTGTTCCATTAAAAATTTTAATTGTAAAAGCATAAAATTTACCATGGGGGAGGGAGAAGCAGTGTAAGTCAGCCTCCCCCTTCTCAGCCAAAAGATGACCTAGGGAATCAATTACTCCAAGTAGACTGGTGCCCTGGAAAACAGGAGGCTAGGTCCCCCCATTCATTCATTCAACACCTATTTACTGAACCCCTACTCAGTGCCAGGCAACATTCAAGGCAGGGCCTGGCATGAGCTTCTTCTCAAGGGTAGCCCTGCCCCTGCGCAGCAAGAGGGAGTGCCACCTTCAGTCCTGTGCCCAGGGGTCTATCTTGGTCACTCTAGTTACAGCGAAGTCCTGGGCAAAGAGCAGGTTCAAGGTCAAGTAGAATTTAGATGAGTGACAGAGTTCCAGCCCAGCCAGAGCAGAAACTCCCAATGCACTGTCCCCGAGAAATGATTCTGTTAACAAGGCGTCTGGGGCGCACTTAGCACAATGATGTGCAGTGTGGCCTGGACACCGCTCTTGGGGGTCCCGGGGAGAGAACCAGGTCAGACAGACACCAGCACATGTAAACACGGCATTACTACCTGCGGACGGCGTTCTGAAGGGAAGGGTGGGGTGCTCTGCAGGGGCGTTACCAGGATAAGAACCATCTCTCCGGGGAGGTGATGTTTAGGCTGGGCAGCCCCTCAGAAGCCTGGAGCCTAGCCCTGGCCTCCCCCGGCCTTCTAAATTCTCGTAACCATAAACGGGCTGCTTCCTTTGCTTCTCTAGCCCTGGAGGCTGTAGCTGCTCTGTGTCATTATTAACCCATGATACCTTTTTTTTTTTTTTTTTAACCCATGATACCTTTTTAATGGACTGACTTTATGTTCTCTGTGAAAAGAATGAGAGTGCTTTCTATCTCTTGGTTGGACTCTGAATGACACAGAATGAATGAACCGCTGTAAGATGAGCAAAGAACAGAAGGTAGCACAGTCCAGGCTGAGGCACCTGGGTGGCCAAAGGCCAGGAGCCAGGACCGGGGGGCTGGAGGGGATTAATGGGGTGGCAGGTAGAATCAGGTGAATGTGGACAGGTCGGCTCTTACATGGTACGGAGTCCGCATGGGATCCTGGGAGCGGGGGGCGGGGGGAGCCATGGAACATAATACAGCGACTGAGTGATTTAACTTTCAAAGACTGCCCTGGCTACCGTGAGCCTAACTCGCCGGAGCGGCCAAGAGTGCGTAGGAGCCAGAGAGCCTGTTAAAAGTTGCTAACTTCCTCTTTTTTTTTTTCTTTCTTTCTTTCTTTACTGCTTAGAAGGGAGCAGGTGTCTCAAGGAAGAAAAATATGGGGGCGCTTCTGGCGCAACGTGATGTCACAGAATAAAGGCCGGGACCTCATGGCCGCTCGAAAACTCAACAGTACAGAGAATGCCAGGACCCTTAAGTGAACCCCTACGAACCCTAAAGTGAGTCAGAGAAAGTCTCAACCGGTGACACCCCCCCCCCCGACCCCCGGCCCAGGGCCGTGCGGCCACGAACGGAGCCCGCCTGCTGGCCCGAAGACGGTAGAAAGCGCTTTCAGGCCTGCCCAGGGGCTCCCGGTGGATAAGCGTGGCCCTTACTCCCACCGGATGCCGTCAGGCCACGAGAGGGAGACGGCCACGAGTGGGTGACGGCCCCGGGGATCCTCCATGGGTGCTCGCGGTCCGGCTCCCATCACAAAAACTCCAACTCCCAGGAAACGCCCGGGCCGGAAGCGGAAGCGACTCGCGGGCGTGTGCGCACTGGATTCTGGGAAGTGTAGTCCACAGAGTCCGAAAGAGTCCGTGCGAGCGGTGCATTCTGGGGAAGGTAGTCTTCAAGTGGTCTGAGAGCCGGTGGTGCGAGCTGGAATGGTTCAGCTGGAATGGTTCGTCTGCACCCAACACCGAGGCAGGGGATTAACAGCTTTTTGGATTTAGAATGAATATGTAGAATTTGTTTTTGTCTCTCCCAACCACCCACACCCAAGGGAGAATAGGACCTATCCATGCTTCAGTGATGGTGAGCAGGCCGGTTAGCCTCTGTGAACCTCTGTATCCGTATCTGTAAAATGGGCAGATTAATCATTCTCACTTGGCAGCCTTGCTAACTCCATCAAGCAGCTATCAAGGTGCTTAACACACCTTCCTTGCTTAACAAACCCCACTTCCCCTTGAAGCTGAGCTTACAGAGCAAATGGATGTGTTTGTAGCCAAGAGCAAAACTTGTGTTTCAGGGGAGCACTCGTGACGTTTCTCTGCAAAGTAGGATTTCCTGCCAATTCCAGCCAAAACTCATGGGGGGAAAGATAAGGAAATCTTGTCACCCAGAGACTCAGCAAGGACGTGTGACCTTACTAGCCAGGACACAGTGAGATGCAAGTTAAAAAATGAGCCGGGCGCCTGGGTGGCTCAGCAGCTCAAGTGTCTGACTTCTCAGGTCGTGATCTCACGGTTGGTGAGTTCCAGCCTTAGGCTGGGCTCCACGCTGGCAGCGTGGCATTTTCTCTCTCGCTTTCTTTCTGCACCTCCCCCACTCGCACTTTCTCTCTCTCAAAATAAATAAACTTAAAAAGAGAGAGAGAGAGACTCCTGGGGCAGAGTGGCCTCACACAGTATCAATGGAAGTATTAAGGGGTGTGTCCCCTATAAAGGGCAATTATGCAGGTGCCATGATTCCACTTGTAGGAATTTATCTTACAGACACACGAGACTGTTTCAAAATGACAGAAGTTTAAAATATTCATTGTAGCTTTGTTTATGAAAGTGATTGGAAATCATCTAGGCCTCTATGGGCAGAAGACAAGTTACATAAATTGTGGTACATCCTGCGCAGGGATACTATGTTGCCATTAGCACCAGTGAGGTGTAAGGTCACTTATGTAACATTCCTGCACAAAAGTGTTCATCCTAAATATATTGTGAAGAAAGTATAAGAGAAATCCAAATTGAGGGATATTTTGCAAAACTGGCCTCAAAAATTTGATGTTGTAGAAGACCAAATAGCTGGGAGATTGAAGAAGATTAAACAGACCTGGCACTTACGGGCACTGGGCAATCCTTCATTGGAGCCTGTTCTTAAAAAGGACATTTTAATCAGACACCTGGGGCACTTTGATTATGGGCCATATGTTAGACAATAGCATTGGATCAATGTTGACTTCCCTGACTGTGATCATTGTATTGTGGTTGTGTAGGAGAATGTCCTTCTTAGTAGCTGTCTGCCGAAGTATGTAGAACTGAAATACCAACTCTTGGCTCTTGGATAGTTTAGAAAAAAGAGAGACAGATAAAGCAAATGTGGTGTGTATTAACCCTTCACTTGGTGCATCCAGCTTTAAATATATGGTTGTTCATGTTCCTCTTCTTGCAACTTTTTTATAGTGTTAAAACTTTCAAAGTAAACAGCAGGCATCAAAAAGAACGAGGAAGCTTCACATGCACTGATGGGGGAAAAGCTTCAAGAAACATTGGTAAGATTTTTGTTTTGTTTTGTTTTGTTTTTTAAAGCAAGGTGCAGAGGCGGAAATGCACTAAACACCCGGGGAGAAGACCCAAAAAAAGAGATAACAAAGGCTGACTCTGGGAAGGGTACCTGGGGGCGGGGGAGTGCGTGGGGGAGGTGGTCAGAAGTGGGACGCTTGCTTCTCACACTTACCCTTTTAGACCTTTTGAATTTTGTATCATTTCCATTCAGATTAAAAAAATAATAATAACTTCGAAGAAGACTGTTACTGGGAAAGCACTTGTGGTCAGAAAACCCCAGACTGGGCTCCCCTGCTCCCCAGCTGTTTTTGGGAAACCCAAAACAGAAGGAAGGAAAACCAGTTACTTTCACATCCTTTCCCACATCTGATTCTCATCACAACCCAGTGAGCCAGACGGGTTTTATTTGACCCCTTTTATAGATTAGGAAAACTGAGGATCAGAGAGTCTTGGCAATTTGGCTGAAGTCATGCAGTGAGACACAATTAGAGCTGAGATTGAACCTGAGTCCTTCCCAGTGACCCAGCCTGGCTCCTTCCTTCCTGCAGGTGACCTCTCCAAGCTCTAAGGGTTGGATGTAGCAAGAGAGAGCCCGGAGTAGGGGGCAGGGGTGGGGTTGACTGCCAGGCTCTGGGGGCTCACCGAAGCTCAGCCCAGCGGCCTTTCCGCTGTTGCTTTTACACGGGGCTGTCCAGGCAGGAAACAGAAGTCAACCCTCAGCACCGAAAGCATAGATTTGATTTACATGTTCATGGGCAGCTGGTTGAGAGTTTATTTGGGGGACCCAGAGCTGACTCAGCCAAAGGGCCTCTTCCCTGAGCCCATCTGGGCTGCTCTTTACCATCTCTGTATCTTTTTGTTTTTAAGTTTATTTATTTAAAAAAATGTTTTAAAACATTTTTATTTATTATTGAGAGACAGAAAGACAGAGCATGAGCATGGGAGGGGCAGAGAGAGGGGGAGACACAGAATCTGAAGGAGGCTCCAGGCTCTGAGCTGTCAGCATAAAGACTGACATGAGGCTTGAACTCACAAACCATGGAAATCATGACCTGAGCTGAAATTGGATGCTTAGCCAACTAAGCCATCCAGGTGCCCCTTAGTTTATTTATTTACTTAAAGAGAGAGGGAGAGAGAGAGAGAGAGCATGCCCAAGTAGTGGAGGGGCAGAGAAAGAGGGAGAGAGAACCCCAAGCAGGCTCTGCACTGTCAGTGTAAAGCCTGATACGATACGGGGGTTTGATCCCACAAACCATGAGATCATGACCTGAGCCGAAATCAAGAGTCAGATGCTTAACTGACTGAGCCACCCAGGTGCTCTTCCCCTCATCTCAGTAATCTTAAACAGAGTGTTTTTTTTTTTTTTAATTTAAAAAGTAATAAATATAATAGATATTGTTACCGAGTCAAACAGTAAAGTACTTAGATGGCAATTTGACATTTCTGTCAAAACTTAAAACCTATATATATGCATGCTTTGGTATGTGACCCAGCACTTACAATGGAAACTATTTTTTTTCTGTGAATATACCCACCCAAGTATTCAAAGATATGTATGGAAGAATGCATTGCTTATAATGCAAAGACGCAGAACTGTAAACAGCCCGCCAGTAGAGCCATTGCTTAATCCAACTGGGCTCCATCCACATCGAATAAAAACAAAGACAATGCAGTTTGCTGCATTTGCCAACCTGGAAAGATGTCCCTAGTGCATTGTTAAATCAAGTAAGATCCCATTTCGAGAGGTAAAAAATGAGCTACGAGCCTACATACACATAGAGATCTACATGTTTGAACAAACGTAGAAAACCATTTATAAAAAGTACAAACTGTTTGATTTGAATGTAAAAAGAGCATTTAATTTTCGTTTTTTGGAGGGATAATGAGGTTGACCTTGTTTGTTTCTTTTTTTAAGTTGGCCAAGTGTGTTTCCTTTTGTGGGAATTGCTGAAATACTGCTGTCCCTTGGTCTTTTGTCACAGAAACTACGTGTCGGCTTCTGGCACCAGTGTCCCAAGAGTTTCTATTTAGATTTCCAGCTCTTGCTTTAGGCAGGTATTTTGGAAAAGAGGTTGCTGAGCTTGAAGCAGAGGACGATCTCGGTCTTCATGTAACGAAGTCTCCTGTGAGATGAAGGGCTCTGAGAAATGAAGAGGTTTCTTGCCCAAAGCATTGTTCTTTCTTTCAATTCTGGGGTCTTCTTGCAAAGTTTGGTTCTTGGTGGACGTGGATGGTGTGAAACGGACGTGGAGGCAGCTGTAATGTTTGAAAGAGGGGGGAGGGGAAGCAGAGATGGACCAGAGATGGACCTTCCCTGGAGGTGCTGGAGGATTAGATGATGCCATGGAGGGGGGACCTCTGGAGAGGTGGGACTCAACTATTCTTGTCCTTGAGATGCTTCTGAATCTCTCTCTATTTGTGGTAGCTGCATGGCTGATGGGTCTCTCTGCATGTACCCTGTGCCCAGCCTCCACCTGCTGCCAGCCGCAGCTCTGGGCTCCTTGAGAAGGAGGTCCCCTGAGGCCCCGGGGCCTCAGAGATTGCCCTGACATCACAGTAGCACTGGCTTCTCGATCTTTTCTGCACACCAGGCACCGCATTTGGCATTCCACAGCTCCTTGGGTTCCCGCCGCAACCGTTAGAGGTAAGGGCTTTGTTGTCTCCATGTTGCAGATGAGGAAACCAGGGCCCAGAGAGGGTAAGCAACCTGTCCCTGACCACAGAGCTAAAAAGCAGTGGAGTCGGGATTTGAAACCACAGCTCCAGAGGCATCTTCAGCATGATGCCCCTGCTCCTCCATTTTTCATGCATTACGAGCCTGCTGAGTGCTGGCCACTAGGTTGGGGGCCCCCACTGTGCCCTGGACCTTGGGGGTCCCCAAGGCTGGAGGCCCAGCGGCCCTCCGGATTCCAGAGTGCTTTCAGGACATCACTGGGAGGGGTAAAGCAGGTTGTGGTCTTAACTTCCTGGGGTGGGAGGTTCCCAGAAGCCCAGGGCAAGCTCGGCCCCTTTTCCCTGAGGGGAGGGGGTGGTATGAGTTGGGACACGTCCTCTTTTAAGGGTTCTTTCTTGCTGCTTCTGACCACTTCCTCTTTTCCCTGGGGCGGAGGCAGGCTGTGGCCACACTGATGGCAGGCATCCCAGCAGCAGCGGCCCAGTGGCCGAGGAGGCCTCTGAGCCTCTCCTGGAAGGGCTCGCTCAGCGGGGCTAAGGGAACTTCTCCACCTGGACTTCCATCCCCCCTCCCCCAAGACCCTCCCCTGGGTCCCAGAGAGCAGAAGAGGCGGGGGAGGGCTGGGGAGTGGGCTCCCTGGGCTCTCTCAGCCAGACGGCTGCACATCCTCCTTTCAGGCTCCACCTGGGCTGAATCTGCTTCCAGCAGCTTCCATGGAGGATGTGGCCCAAGTTCAGAACCCTTGCCTGGACAGCCAGACCCCTCAGGATGCTCAGGGAGGTGAGGACCCCGGCTCTGGGTAGAAGCCCCAGCCTAGCACCTCAACACTGAGTGCCCCATGTGGGCCGGGGAGCTGCGGCCTGGGAAGAAGATGGGCACTGAGGAAATGCGGGTTCCAGGCCCGGCTCTGCCCCTTGTTAAGTGGTGTGCTTGACCAGGGGGCCTCAGTTTCTTCATCTGTGCAATGGGCATAAATAATAACACTTAGAAAGGTTGCAGAAGTAAATGTGGGGCTACGTGTACCATGCTAAGCAGAGAGCCTGGTACACGGCAAGGGATTAACATCTTGCCTGTCACTGGGCAGAAACTGCAGCTGGCCTGAGCCACCCAGGAGGCTCCCTCCCCGCAGCCCCTGCCAAGGAAGGCTGCCCCGGCCTGTTTCCTACCCGCCCCAGTGGTCCCCAGCTTCCCACCTGCGCAGGTACGGCCCTCAAGCTCAGGTGGACAAGGATCATCCCATTTCCTCTGTCGCCTGTCGCGTCTCCACCCCATCTAGCCAGTTTGGTAACTCATCGACTTCAGTCGTTGTTGGGGTGTGCGCATGCCCAGCCCAGTTTCATGCCAAAGTCCTGGGCCATCATTTTTTTTTATTGTGGTACAACACACAGAGCATGAAACGAGCCACTTGTAACAATTTTTAAGGGCACAGTTCTGTGGCATGAAGCATATTCACACCGCTGTGCAGACACCACTGCCACCCATCTCCAGAACCTTCTCGTCTTCTCCAGTTAAAACTCTGTCCCCGCTAAACACGGACTCCCTCCCCGCCCGCAGCCCCTACAGCCCGCACTCCAATTTCTGTCTCTAAGAGTCTGAGTGTCCTCCCTGCCTCTCCTAAGTGCAATCAGGCGGCGTTTGTCTTTTTGTGACTGGTTTGTTTCGATTAGCACAGCGTCCTCAAGGTTCACCCACGCGGGAGCCTGGGGCAGAATTTCCATCCTTTGTATTTATGTTTGAATATTGTTCCACTCGGTGTTCAGACCCCGTTTGCTTATCCATTTATCCGTCAGTGGACACTTGGGGTCCTCCCACACCCTGGATGCTGGGAACGATGTTGCTCCGCAAAGGGGTGTGAAAATGTCTGTTCGAGTTCTTTGGGGCGTACACCTAGAAGTGGAATTTCTGGATCATATGGTAATTATGTTTGATTTTTTTTTTTTTTTTTTTTTTTTTTTTGAGAAACTGCCCAACGTCCTGGGGTTTAAGTAGGACACGGGCATCGGGGAAGCCCCTCTGGCCATCCCGTGTACAGGGAGATATGGAATCAGGAGCAAGCCATCATGGGTTCAAAGCCTGGTCCTGCTGCTTCCCAGCGCTGTGACCTTGGGCGACTCGCTTCAGTGTCTCAGCAGCATCTCCTGGGGCTGTGGTGGTACTTAGAGTCTGTATTGAGCTCGGCGCCTGGTGCATGGGGAAGGGGGGGGGGGGCGGTGATGTCAGCTCTGCATCCTCCTGCGTCTGTTTTCCTCTGAGATCTGATCCTGCAACCCCACCACGTCCAGGGCCCCACTCCAGCCTGGCCCCTCCACGGAGCATCCCTCTGGAGCCGGCCCTCCGCCCCAGGACTCCAACTTCTTTCCCCTTTTTGCAGATCCCTGGGAATCTCTTCATTGAGGGAGTTTCTCTTTCCCTGTCCGTGGCTTATGCTCTTGAAAACAAAAGCCAATGGGGCGCCTGGGTGGCCCAGTTGGTTAAGCATCCGACTTCGGCTTAGGTCTTGATCTCGCACTTGTAAGTTCGAGTCCCGCATCGGGCTCAGTGCTGACAGCCCAGAGCCTGGAGCCTGCTTCACATTCTGTATCTCCATCTTCTCTCTGCCCCTCCCTTGTGCTCGCTTCCTCTCTTTCTCTCTCTCTCTCTCTCTCTGACTCACTCTCTGAAGTAATAAATGAATAAACTTAAGAAAAGAAAAGCCAGAAAGTAATGCCTCAGACTAACTAACCCCAGGAGAGCCTGACCCAGGACCAGAGGAGAAACCAAGGGCGCTGACCAACAAGTTGGCCTGGGCACAGGCGAAGAGGAGCCCTTGCTCCTTTCCTTTGACCCTGGCCCTGCCATTCTCAATGACCGGGTCAGCTGTAGGCCCGTGTTTGGGGAAGGGCGAGGAGGGCTGGCAGGCTCACTGAGGACCGCCCACAGGCATGATTACAGGGACGGGGAGGAGGGGCTCTGGACTGAGATGAAAGGAGCCCTGGTTTGGCGCTTTCATCTCCAGGACAGTCAGCCGAGGGTTCTGGTCAGTGAGGGGCGGCTGTGCCGATGAGATCACGCCCCTTGCCGGGCCGCGGCCGGGGCTCCAGGGCCCAGGCCGGCACAGTCCCACCTCTGGTGGAGGCCACGCTGGCATGCGGGTGCTGTCTGGCCAGCCTGCCGGGTCTGGGTCCCCAGCCGCCCCACCCCTCACCCCTGCCCCTGGGGGAACTGCTTCTGCTGACCCGGCATGATTCCCGAAGGAAGGTCAAGGCGAGACCTGGAGGGCTGAGGGCTTTGGTCCTGGGAGACCACACCTGAGGTTGACCCGGGCTTGCCACCTCCGCCCGTGACAAGAGAGGACAGAGAAGCCTCCGGATGCCCCCCACACCCCTGCCCATTCTCTTGCTGTCCCATCCTTCCTTTCCTATTTATTCTTCTCTGTTTCTTTCACCTCATACCAACTGGTAGGTGATTTGGACATTCACAAGGCAGTGCCCTTCTCTTCACAGTTTATCCACATCCAGAACCTGATAAGGAGCCAGCACTCAATTTCACTCAAGTCGGCTCTAGTGAAGGGCTTTTTGCTTGGCCCTCTGGCAGGGCGCCCTACGGCTGACCCTTCTCCCTAGCATTGTCTAAATCAGTCCCGCCGCCAGTATTTGCAGATGTCCCCAAAGGGGCACTGATATCTGTTTTGGGGAATTAAATAAAATTTGCCATGAAGGTTCAGTAGGATCACATGTAGAAAATGCCTGGCACGTTGTAGTTATTAGAAATAATAGTTACCGTTATTTTTTATTTTTAAAAATAATGATTATATAAAAAGGGAGGACAGTATTTATTGAACATGAACTATGTCCCAGATACTGAAATGTTGGAATTCTGGCCTGGGAGTCGAGCTGACTTTCCCAGCCCCCATCAGAAACAGTGACCCCCACGAAGGTCACCATCCCAGCAACAGTACAAAGTGAGGGAAGTGCAGGGAGGGGAAGGACCAGCTGTGTGTTCTTAGGCAAGCTGCCTGGCCTCTCTGAGCCTCTGTTTCCTTTTTTTTTTTTTTATGTTTTATTTCTGAGAGAGAGAGAGAGAGACAGCATGAACAGGGGAGGGTCAGAGAGAAGGAGAGAGAGGGATTCTGAAATAGGCTCCGGACTCTGAGCTAGCTGTCAGCACAGAGCCAGACGCGGGGCTTGAACCCACGAACCGTGAGATCGTGACCTGAGCTGAAGCCAGGCGCTTAACTGACTGAGCCACCCAGGTGCCCTTCTGTTTCCTGATCTGGAAAGAGAGGCTAGAAATCCTTCGCCTCTACTGGGGCCAGGGGTCGGAGGAGGTAAAGCATGTGGGCCATCTTGGCAGCCAGGAGAGTGCTGCCCAGAGGAGCAGATGGGCGGCCCTCAGTGGGAGACAAGCCCTCACCTGTACCTTTAACTGACTTACCTGCTCTTGGCTCCTGAAAGCCATCTCTGCAGGCTTGGGGGCACCCCTCAGGGACACTGAACCTGTGCTCTTCTCCAGAGCACCATGCCACTAGGAAAAGACCATTCTACCAAGTCCACCCAAAGGTGGCCGCTCCCCTGGTGACCCCATTGTGGCCGTGCCACACTGTCATCTGTCCCGTGCCCTGACTGCAGGCCAGTTGACACGTGCTGTGTTTCTAGGGAGCCCGAGGAGGAGAGATGGGCTTGTCCAGGGGCACAGAGGGACTTCAGAGGTTGGTGCTGAAGCTGAGTGGTAAGGCCGTCGCCGTAGAGAATAGGATCACCAAGTCCAGGAGCAGTCGCGCAGGCGGGTGGGTGGGCAGAATCCCCCCTGGAGGGCCAACTTGCCATTGTCCCTGCTGCCTTTTAGACAGAGCTTCATGGGATGGTAGGAATTTGCTGCTGGTCTCTATTGTTATTGCCAGTGTTCATGGCCACTGATAAGATTACCTCCTTTAATCCCCAAGCAATTGTATGAGGCAGCTACTACTATTATCCCCATTTCACAGGTGAGGAGGCTGTGGTACCAAGAGGTTAAGTATCTTGCTCAGGGTCACACAGTGAAGGAGTCAAGCCTGGAGTCCAGCCCAGGTCGTCTGAAGCCAAAGCCTGTGCAGATGGCCATGCCACACGCCATCAGGGCCAGGGACGGACAAGCAGGGAGCTGAGGGGGAAGGAGGAAGGAAATCCCTAGGTCCCAGGTCCCATGCAAACCTTCCATTAATATTGGTGTAGAAGAGTGGCAGATGTCTCTAGAACAGTGTCATTGGCTGTATTTGATCGAAGGACAGGAGCCCCGAGGGGTGGAGTTGCCCAAGCAAGGGGGCTATGCTTTGAACCAGATGTGTCTACACTACAGAGCATTGCTCTTTCAGTGACCCCCGGCTCCTCAGCTCGTTTCCCTGCATTTGGTTCCAAGCCTGAGCTGTCTGGGGAGCCCAGGCCCAGAGCAGACACAGCAGACCTCTCCACATGTTTTCTGAAACAATGTAAGAGATCCCAGTTGTTTCCATCTGCTGCTACTTTGGGCGAAGGAGAGGAAGTGTGATAGGAAGTGTAGTGACCTCGCATCTTTTCTGCATGGATGTTTGCTGTGCCTGAACCCTGCTGAGATGGAGAGTTGGGAAAAGACCATCATGTTGGAGAAGTTGCATCTCCTTTACTTTTGGGGGAGTTAAAGGAAAAGGAAAGCTCTAGGAAAGACCCAAAGTTAAAATTCCTTCCTTCCTTCCTTCCTTCCTTCCTTCCTTCCTTCCTTCCTTCCTTCCTTCCTTCCTTCCATCTACCCATCCATGCATCCATCCATCCATCCATCCATCCATCAGTACCTACCCATCCATCCACTCATCCATCCATTCATCCACCCATCCATCTATGCATCCACCCATCTATGATCCATCCATCCACCTATTAATACACACATACATCCATCCACCCATCTATGCATCTACATATCCATCCATCAGTCCATCCATCCACCTATTAGTACCCATCCATCCACTCATCCATCCATCCATTCATCCACCCATCCATCTGTGCATCCACATATCCATCCATCCATCCATCCATGATCCATCCACCCACCTATTAATACACACATCCATCCATCCATCCACCCACCTATGCATCCACATATCCATCCATCCATCCATTCCTATATAAATCTCTATTAGTAATCTGTTCCTCCCTCACCCAAAAGCTTCATGGTTTAAAACAACAACAGTAATTTATTATCATGGCTTCTGAGGGTCTGGCATTCGGGAATGTTTGGCTGGTTCGTGCTGGCTGTTGGTAGGAGGCCTCCGTCCCTCTCCACCTGAGTCTCTCCAGAGGGCTGGCTTCCTCCTGAGAGAGCAACCCAAGGGACTGAAGCACAAGCTGCCAATGCCTTTTATATCCTAGCCTCACACATCACACGTTGTCCCTTCCCCAGAATTCTGCCAGTCACAGAGCCAGCTTTTGTTTAGTGTTGGAGGAGGCAACACAAGGGCATACGTCCTAGGAGACAAGGCTCATTGGGGGCCATTTTGGAGGCCGCCACCACCACCACCATCCATCCACCCATCCATCCATCCATCCATCCACCCATGCATCCACCCATCCACCCATCCACCCATCCATCCACCCATCCATCCATCCACCCATCCATCCACCCACCCACCCATCCATCCATCTTTTGTCATCTGTCCATCCATTCAATCGATAAACATTTGCAGGGTCTCCAGGCCCTGGACACAACACACATACACCCCCAAATCAAACCAAAACCAACAAGAAAAGAGGAAGCCTCATACAAGAAAGCCATTGTTGGACATTTCCTCCCGTTTTCTATATTTGTAAACAACTTCATTGAGATGCAATTCACATACACCATTCTCTCACTTAAAGTATACAATTTAATGGGTTTTGGTGCATTCATGGAGTTGTGAAGCCATTACCACAATCAACTCTAGAATGTTTTTATCACCCCCAACAGAAAGCCCTGCCCCTGTAAGCGGTCACTCCCCATTTCCCCTTTTCTGCAATCACCTTCAATCACAGACTGACTCCATCTCACTAGATTTCCTTCTTCTGGACACTTTGCATAAATGGAATCATAAGTCATGTGCTCTTTGTGATGGGTTTCTTTGACGTAGCATGATGTTTTCAAGGTTCGCCCGTGTTATAGTGCGCCTCGGTGTCTCATTTCTTAAGTGTTGCTGAATGTATTCCATTCTAGAAGCAGACCACATTTTTATTCACCCACCCCTCAATTGAGGGACATCGGCCTTGGGTTTCCGTCACTTGGCTGTTAGGAATAATGCCGATGTTAACATTCATGTGGTGTTTTTGTGTGGATGTGCATCTTCAGCTCTCTTGAGTCTAACACCTGGGAGTGGAATGGCTGAGTCATATCATAACCCTGTGTTCAACCTTTTGAGGTATCGCTGTACTATTTTCCAAAGCAGGTGCCTCATTTTACATTCCCACCAACAGTATATGAGGGTTCTAATTTTCCCCTCATCCTGGTCAACACTTACTGTCTTTTTTTTAAGTTTATTTATTTTGAGAGAGAGAGAGAGACAGAAGATGTGAACAGGGGGATGTCAGAGAGAGAGAGAGGGAGAGGGAGAGAATCCCAAGCAGGCTCTGCACTGTCAGCACAGAGCCCAACGTGGGTTCTGTGAGTTCACAGTCTGTGAGTTCAAACCACAGACTGTGAGATCATGACCTGAGCCAAAATCAAGGGTTGGACACTTAACCGACTGAGCCACCAGGCACCCCCGTCTTTTTTTTTTTTTTTTTTTTAGTAAGCTCTGCCCCCAGTATGGGGCTCCAATTCATGGTCCTGAGATCCAGAGTCATATCCTCTACTCACTGAGCCAGCCAGGCCTCCCTGTTACTATCTTTTTTTCATTTTTTTCACTCTGGTGTGTGTGAAATCGTATCTCATGTGATTTCGTTCTGCATTTCCTGGATGGCTAGTGATGTTCATCTTTTCATGTTTTATTGGCTGTGTGTATGTTTGGAAGAAATGTCTGTTTGGATTTTTTGCCCATTTTTAAGCTGGTTTATGTGTCTATTTGAGTCAGAAGACTCCTTTATATGTTCTAGATACAAGATAGAAGTCTCTTATAAGATGTATGATTTTAAACATCTCCCATTCTGTGGGCTCCTCTTCTTTTTCAGAGCACCTTTATTATTATTATTAATATTAAGATAGTTTTAAAAATGCAGAAATGTATAAAGAGAAAAATAACCACCCAAAGACCATGATTCATATTTAATCACGTTTCCTTTTTTTTTTTTTTGTCCTTTAAATCAATTCAATTATGTATTTACTTTTTGACAGGCAATTCTTTGCACAAGTACAGAACTCCAAACATTGGCTTTGACTGTTAGTGACTAATGACTCCTGTCTTTTTAAGTAAGCTCTACACCCAACGAGAGGCTTGAACTTATGACCCTAAGATCAAGAGTTGTGTGCTCCAACGACTGAGGCAGCCAGGCACCCCCAGAATTTTAAAGGTTTAATGTAAGTTTCCTGACCTCAGCCCCAGCCACTCAAACCCTTTGCTAGGAATAGCCACCGGTACCACTTTCTTGGTGATTTTTCAGTGATAGTTTATACACACATGAGTAGACACATCAATTTCCCTTTAGATCGTAAGATATTGTCCATTGCACTTAGCACCGTCTACAGCCTCCGTACAGGCTCTCAAGTCAACACAATTTTCTTCACACAGTTAGGAATCACCTCAAAGTTACGACACATCCAGCAGTTGCGGGAGGTAGTGCAGGAACCCATTGTAGTGTTAGCAAAAACGAGGAATGTATTGAAGGCTGTTGCGTGGCTCGTATGTTCTCCAGAAGGGCAGAGATCCAAGTCTGGAGTCTACACCGCCTGATGCAAAGCAAAATCAGACACTGGATGGCTCCAGTGGAGACAGCCCAGCTGGTTCTTCTGGGCTCAGAGGCTGCAGCCTCTGGTCTTGCTGCTGCCGGACGCCCGGAGTCCAGGTCACTGCCTTTGCCAGGTATGCACCCTCTGACACCTGCGTCTCCTGTTCAGCTTATGAACACGAGCCTGGTGCTGGTGCACCTGACCGACGGGGCAGCAGGGAATATCTGCGGCCTCTCTGCCAGGGAGCCTGGGAAAGTAAGGCTCTGACTTCTACCTGGGAAAGGCGTGGCCTCATCCGTGGGGATGCCCTGGATATAGGAGGGCGCGTTTCACAGGGCAGCCAGAAAGAATGGCATCAAACTTGAAGGTAGTTTTAATTATAAAATTTTAATTCCTCTGATTGTAAAAGCACTGTATGAGTGAGGTGATACGTTATAAGAGCCAGGTGTGCCCAGGGCTGGGGCTGCCCGGCTGGGTCCAGCCTCACCTCTGTCTCTGCCTGCCTCCTAGCCTTACGTGTGATTTGAACTTCTGCACGAACAGCCTCCTTGTCAACAAATTGGGGGTAATAATCGAACCTCCCTCATGAGGTTGGGCTGAGGATGGAACAAGTTAACAGATGTAAAAGCTGAGGACCCTCCCTGGCCCACCATATTTGCTATATAGTTGTTTGCTCTTTTTATTTCCTTAACGTTTCGTTATGACTGTTTTCAAGCACACAGAAAAGTTTAACAAATGGTGCAGCAAGCATCCTACCACCTGTGACCCCCGGGAACATTCTGCTGTGTTTGCTTTACCGCATCTCTCCATCTGAGTTTCTTTCCAATCCTTCACACATCCTAAGTTTAACATGCTTGGGAGTAATGGCAAATGTATCTATATGTCACTATTATCTTTTTTTAACGTTTATTTTGAGAGAGAGAGAACATGTGCACTTGAGTGGGAGAAGAGCATAAAGAGAGAGAGAGAATCCCAACCAGGCTGTGCACTGTCAGCATAGAGCCCAACACGGGGCTTGAACTCACAAACCACTAGATCATGACCTGAGCCGAAATCAAGAGTCAGATCCTTAACCAACTGAGGGTGCCACCCAGGCGCCCCACACTATTACCTTTTTTTTTTTAAGTTTATTTATTCATTTTGAGAGAGACAGAGACAGCGAGAGTTGGGGAGAGGTGGCGAGAGGGGGGAGAGAGAATCCCAAGCAGACTCTGCACTGCCAGTGCAGAGCCTGATGTGGGGCTTGAACTCACAAAACTGAGATCATGACCTGAGCTGAAACCAAGAGTCAGATGCTTAACTGTGTGAGCCACCCAGACGCCCTCACTATTACCTTTTAAAGCAGTTCTTAACTGTTAGGTTAAATAATATGCGTTCACAATTTGTCTTGTCCTTCTCCCTAACACAATGGCTGGAGTCCTATTTGGTGAAACAGAATTTGTCAGGTGGAGGGAGTAGTGAGAAAGCAGAGCAGGGGCTTCCTGACAGTGGGAACAGTCACACTGGAATATGCCCCCACCCCCAAGACAGGCTGATCATAGTGTCCCTTCAAAGGGACATTTAAAATACTCGTTCAGAGAGTCCTCTCTTCAGCTGTCCTGGACAATTCTGCTCTGCCCCTAACTTGCAAGCCCACTTGACAAAGCAAATCCCTTGTATCCATAATCTATCACTGTCCAATGAATCAGTCCAAACCTCACTGGCTTAAAACTGCATTGATATCTATCATAGTTTCTATGCATTAGGAATTAGGGAGTGGGAGGCTCTCCACAGGGTCTCCCATACAGTTGTAGGCAGATGCTGACTTGGGTTGGGGTTATCTGAAAAGCGTCTTGACTCTTGTGTCTCTGCTGCCTGGGCTAGGGCCGGGGCTGGGTGTGTGTGAGGGGGGCACAGAGCAGCTGAGGCTTTCTGGGACCCTGTCTCTGCATGGTATCTCTATGCAGTCCCTCCATCATGGTGGCCTCAGGGTAGCTGGCCTTCTTAGGTCAGCTTGGGGCTCGTAAGGCATCTGTCCTGAGCCAGGTGGAAGCTGTCACCATCCTCTCTTCTGCTGCGTTTGGTTGAGCAGCTACACAAAGTTACAAAGTTTGGAGAAAGGTCCGTGTCACCTGATAGAGCAGCTGGTATGGACAGATGTGTCTGGAAAATACAGTCTCCCACAGCTGGCTTGTGAATGGACTCCCTCTCCTCCAAAGGCCATTCAGTCACCACCAATTAATACCCAGTCATGTGGGAGCCTGGGGGGTCTCATCCTCACCCCTGGAAGCTACCTTTCCAGCCACAAGCTGAACTCGCCAATAATACCAGTTCTTTGAGGGGCCCGTGGCAAGCCCGATTTTCTCCATCTTGTTCGTTACCTTGTGTACTGGGTCAAATAGTGCCCACCCCCAGTCATGTCCACCAGGAGCCTCAAAATGTCACCCTCATTGGATATAGGGCTTTTGTCAATGTCATCAAGTTAAGAGGTCCTATGGGTCGTAGTGAGCCCTGCGTGTAGTGACTGGTGTCCTTATAAAAAGAAGAGAGGACACGGAGACACGCAGGGAGAATGCCATGTGACAAGAGGGACACAGGTTGGAAGGACACGCCTACTTCCCAGGGGACACCAAGGGTCGCTGGCAGCCGCCATGAGCGAGGAGGGAGGCACGGAGAGGTTCTCTCAGAGCCTCAGGAACCCGACCTCACTGACACCTCACTTTGGGACCTCTGGTCTCCTGAGTGCCACAGATCCATCTCTGGGGTTTTTTTTGTGTTTTTTTTTTTTTGTGTTTTTTTTTAATTTAATGTCTTTATTTTATTTTGAGAGACAGAGAGCGGGCAGGGGAAGGCCAGAGAGAGAGAGGGAGACACAAGATCTGAAGCAGGCTCCAGGCTCTGAGCTGTCAGCACAGAGCCCGACACGGGGCTCGAACCCACAGACTGTGAGATCATGACTTGAGCCAAAGTCGGACGCTTAACTGACTGAGCCCCCCCAGGAGCCCCGATCCATCTCTGGTTTTAAGCAGTTACCTTATCGGTGATAGTTTGGTCCCTTACAAGTGCGTAGCCTGCTGGCTGGTTGGCAGGTTAATTCAACCTGAATTAAGGTCTGAATCAGACCTGATGCAAAGGTTCCGTCTGTGGAAGAATGTCCCCTGCGGACACCTCTGCTGGGTGGCTGAGGGAGGGGGCACCGGGAGGCGCTGGGCAGGGCCCCGCCCACCTTGGAGGATTCAGCAACAGGCGAGTCCCCAGACACCCAAGTGTGTTTCTTGCTTACGGCTTTTTAAAGTTTTTCATTTTTAAGTTTGAAAACCCAGAATGGCCTTTGCAGGTGTGTCTGGAGCCTCCATGTCTCTGTAGCCAGTGTGATTCTGTCCACGTGGACACTGTTTCGAGTGGCAACAGCTGTGACCTCCAGAACCAAGAGGAAAAGTGCCCTCTGGATTCAGGCTGCCCTCTCCACACTTGGGCCGTAAACTTTCATTCCCCCCAAATACGGAGGACATGGGGCAGAGGCATGAAGCACAGCCCCTTGGAGGGGAAGGCTCTGTGCATCTTCTCTCAGAAGGGGGACCCTGGGAGGGGGAAGTTGCCCCCACGTCATGCTTTAGGGATTCTGCGTTCTGTACCAACTCTGTGCCCCACAAAAACAAGCAGCCTCCCCCACCTCCCATCTTGGGGACTTGACATGTGCCTGAGAAGTTCCTTCTCTAGATGCTCACTTAGCTGGCTTCTCCTCCCCCTCAGGTCATGCTCAGAGGACATCTTTGCCAAGAAGACTTTGTGACTGCCATATCTAAATTCCCTCCCACTTCCCCCATCATACCCGTCTGCTTTGTCACAGCACTTGGCCTTTGTCACCGCCATCTGGAATGACCTTGATAATCTGTTTCCTTGTTTATGGTCTGTCTTCCCCATTGGAAAGGAAGAGCCACAGGAATTTTTTGGTCCAACCCCCAACTCCTGTAATAGTGCCTGGCACAAAAATGTCTGTGGCAAGAGTGTACAACCGTGTGGAGAGAACGCCTTGACCAGTCTCCCTGCCTTCAGCCTGACTCGCTCCTCCCACCCTCCCCTGCTCAAACGGTGGATTTTCCAAGGCAAAAATCATCCAGGTCACTCTTCTGCTCTAAGACCTTCAGTAGCTCCCCATTGCCCCCAGGTAAAGTCCAAAGGCCCTAACAAGACTCAGCAGGCCCTGTGGTGTCTAGCCCCACCTTCCTTCGGGACACATACACCCTTCACTCCAGCAGAACTGAGTCTCTGCCCAGAGTGTATCACCCATGCTCTTCTGCAGAGACCCACTCTCCCTCCCCCTGTCCCAGTTCAGCTGATCGCTCTGGCCTTTCACTGGCCTCAGAGGGAAACTCACTACTTTCACGAAGCTTGCTGACCCTGTTTTCCCAAATCTGCATTAATCATTCCTTCTTTCTCAAACACCACCATGGCCTTATCATTGTATTGTAATCTTTTTTTTTTTTTTAAATACGATTTACACTCAGTAATATTCACCCTTTTTGGTACACAGCGTATGAGTTTTGGCAAATACATACAGTTGTGTAATCTCACGACAGTCAAAATATAAAACAATTTCATCACCTCTCCCCATTGCCTTGTACTTTTTTGTGGTCAACTCCCAGCCCCTGGCAATCAGCATTTTTTTTTTCCAACTGTTTATTTATTTTTGAGACAGAGAGGGAGCAGGGGAGGGGTGGGAGGGAGGGACACAGAGGATCCAAAGTAGGCTCAGCGCTGACAGCAGTGAGCCCAACACGGGGCTCGAACTCACAAAACTCACGAACCGTGAGATCACGTCCAAGCCGCGAGATCATGACCTGAGCCGAAGTCTGATGCTCAACCGACTGAGCCACCCAGGCGCCCGGGTGATCTGCTTTCTCTGTGGTTTTGCCTCTTCCAGAACGTCGTCGGATCAATGGAGTCTTCCTGGTGTGGCTTCCTGATTCTGGTCTCTTTCAGTTAACGTCATGCACTTGAGGTTCCTCCTCGGTGCTGTGCTGTCAGTGGTTTATTCCCTCTGATGGATGAGTGCCCTTTCAGTGCCCGGAGGCTTGTTTATCCGTCACTTGTCGAAAGGCATTTATCTGGGTTGTTTCTTCTTTTCAGTGATGATGAATAATGCTGCAATAAACCTTGGCGTCCGGGCTTTTGGACGGACGTTTGTTTTCCTCTCTCTTAGGTGAATACTTAGATGTGGGATTCCTGGGTCATATGGTAAATGTGCTTGCACCTTTTAAGGAAGCTGCCCAGCTGTTTTCCGCAGGGGCTGCCCCCGTTTTGCGTTCCCACCTGCTGCCCCACGTGCTCTCAGCGTGGGGTGTTGTCTGTTGTTTTTAGTTTAGCCATTTTAACAGTTCTGTGACTTTTTTTTCTTTTTACCTGCTCGGCTATGACCTCCTCTTAGAGAATGAATCTTTCTTATCCTCAGAGCCTAGGAAAGTCACCGACACTAACCCCATGGGGGGGGGGGTGGTCAATGTACCCTCTCCTGAAGGAATTCATTATGAGGTAGGCTTTCTGGAATCTGCCAGGAAAACCTTATCTTTATGGCTTATACCTTTCTATATCTGCCCAAAGTGCACAGACTGCTTTCCATCTCTGAAAAGGCTCATCATGGTGTTTCTTTCCCTGTTGCTTCAGTGGGAACTACTGGTACCCATGCTGGAGAACATAAAAGAATCCTGGGGTGGGGGCGGTGGTGTTTAAGGTGCAATCCCCGGCTCCACCCCCAGGACTTGGATTCAGTAGGCCCAGCGTCTCTGGGTGCATCTCAGACCACCCTGGGGAGGGAAGGGTCCTCTCCGGGCATGGAGATAACTCCAGTGCCTTCAGAGGCCGACTCTGAAGTCGCTCATTTAATGAGCTCTGAAGACGCTCATTTAATGCCTCTGAGCCTCAGTTTCCTCATCTGTAAAATAAACACAAAAATAGTCGAGCTTCCCAGCTTTGTTGTGAGGACTAAGTGCATTTACTGAATGTAAGGTCCTGGTGCAAGGTAGGCATTGAATACATTTTTACTGATTTTGGTAAACCGCAAAGATTTTAAATGTTTTCTTTCCACTCCTTAGCTAACTGCCTCGTATTTTAATGTTTTTATTGGTGCATAACGTAGTGTGGAAAAGAGCACTTAATATAAGCATACAGGTCAATTAGTTTACACACACGGGACACATTGATGTGGCCAATGTTGCATAAACAGAACATGGCACACCCCTGGGACCCCCTCAGCTTATCTCTCATCTTTTTGATGTTTATTTACTTTTGAGAGGGAGAGAGTGCAAGCAGGGGAGAAGCAGAGAGAGAGAGAGAGAGAGAGATGGGGAGACACAGAATCCCAAGCAGGCTCGAGGCTCCGAGCTGTCACCACAGAGCCTGATGCGGGGCTCGAACTCACAAACCGTGAGATCATGACCTGAGCCGAAGTTGGACGCTCAACCGACTGAGCCCCCCAGGCACCTGCATCACCATCATCTAAAATGATCACTCTGTTGAATGCTGAGAGCCTTGATTTTCAAGCAGTTTATATATATAATAAAATATATAATACATAATTATTCTCAAGCTAGCTAACAGGTTTTGTTTTCTAGTATATCTAAAATGTGCTCAGTAAAGAATATTTAGAAAACACTAGTCGGAGATGACCTATTAACATATTGAGCATGCTTTTAAAAATAATTATTTTGGGGGGCGTCTCAGTCATTTAAGTGTCTGATTCTTGATTTCGGCTCAGGTCATGACCTCAGGGTCACAAGATGACAGCACAGAGCCTGCTTGGGATTCTCTCCCTCTCCCTCTCTCTCTGCCTCTCCCCTACTCCCATACGTGCTCTCCCTCGAAATAAACTTTGTAAAGTTTAAGAAATAAAATATTTTTCTATTGAGATATACATAGAGTTGCACAAGTTGTAAGTGTAAGGTTCAATATATTTTTATCAAGTGACCAGCCCTTCTAACTATAGGGTCAAAACTGAGAATGTCACAGCCCCCAAGACCTTCCTCTGCCCCCTCCCAAAAAGAACCACTATTCTGACTTTAAGGGCATTGATCAGCTTTGCCCAACAAGCCTGGGTTGTGACCAAGCTTCTCTCTCTCTCTCTCTCTCTCTCTCTCTCTCTCTCTGGTGCTCTTGGAAAGCTCTCTTGCGTCTTTCAGGACCCAGTGCCGAGGTCAGTCACCTCCTCCAAGAAGTCTTCCCAACCCCTTGGTTTATCCCTCTAACCCAGTTCCCCATCATTCTTTGGTAGTAAATGCCTCTTCCCACTGTCTCTCCCTGGAGTAGTGATTGCCTGCCCTATTTACCTAACGCAGGGTATAGTGAGTTGAGCATGACCCCCCCCCCCAAAGATCTAAGTCCTAACCCCTTGCACCTGTGAAACTGGCAATGGGGTCTTTACAGATGTACTTAAGGACCTCAAGATGAGACCATCCTCGATTTAGAGCCCACTCTATATCCACTGAGTGTCCTGACCAGAGAAAGGAGAAAGAGATTTGAGACACTGACACAGTGAAGGACTTCACTGAAGACGAAGCAGAGATGGGAGGGAGGGAGTCCCAGGCCAAGGAATTGGGGGGGTGCCTGGCAGCCACCCGCAGCAGAGGCAGGGGCCGGGGTGTATTCTGCCCCAGAGCCTCCGGCAGGAGCACCCCTGCCGATGCTTGGACTCTGGACTCGGGGCCTCCAGAGCTGTGGGAGAGTACCCTGCTGTGGCTTTAAAGCCATCCAGTCTATGGGGCTTTGTGGTGCAGCCCCTGGGCACTTATGAGCAAGAACCGGGTTGGGGGCTTGCTGACCTGTAGTGCGGACAAAAGGGAATGTCCATCCTCAGATGCGCTTTCTCTGGCTCTCCCCACTGCCACCACCGGATCCCCCCGTTTCGCTACACACCCTCAGGCAGCCTCCCATGACTTGAGAGAAGCTGACCCTGTCCCCCGCGTCTAGCCAGGTCTGGAAGCCCATTCCTTGGAGAACAACTGAGGCAGACTGGGCTTCTGACCCCATTCTCATCAATGACACGAAGAGAAGGCGTGCTGGGGGCTTTGGGGGAAAAAGTTCTCCTATCTTGCTTTTCCCCTTTCAGGTCTGGCTGCCAGGAGTGGCAGCTACAGAAAGAACCTTGATCCTGTTGATGTACTTGAACTTCTGACTGCTCCATGACCGCCCCCCCACCCCCCAGCCATTCCTGGGCTTCCGGCAGCATGAGATCCCAGATGGCCCCTCGGTGGAAGCTGAGCACATCCTAACTTACATCCAGCCAGTAGAGGGAGGGGCGGGAAACTGAGACTCAGAGGGACTAAGTCACTCAGCTGGGAACGCGAGGTAGGAGAGGGGAGAGGCAGGATTCACACCCGGGGCTGTCTGTCTCCACGCCACGTGTTCTCAGCTGCTCCTCCAAGGCTGCTCTTGGCTTTAAACCATCTGTCTTGATTTTACACGAGGCCCAGCTGCAGCCAGTCGCCAGCACAGCAGGGACGTGTGCCGTGTGTCCGTGACGAAGCGAGGACGGCCCTGTCAGCCCTGGGGTCCCACTCAAGCAGGAGTGTGCCCAGGCCTTGGACGCACATTAGCTGGCTCACTCCTCCACAGCAAACCCCAACGCTGGCGAAGAGACCGAGCCTCACAGAGGAAGGCAGGTCTGTGCGGCGCCCTGCAGACAGTGAGGGCCCGAACGGGGTTCTGGACTTGCTCAGTCTCACTCTGGAGCCCCTGTCCCCCCACAGATAATCTACGCTCACTGGGTGGGACTTGGTTGATTATTGCTGCCTCCCTGGAGCCTAGCAGCTCCTGGCTCTTTGAAGGCACTCAGCAAGTGTTTGATGAATGAATAAATCAGCCCCAGTAGGACTTGAGGCTTGAGAAGCCGAAAGAAAACCATGGGACCAGAGGCTCTTCCAAGCGGGTCTCAGTGGAGGCAGCAGACTCTTCCGGCTCAAGAGCAAAGAAACAAACAACCTGATTTAAAAGTGGGCCAAGGACTCGAATGGACATTTCTGCAAAGAACACATATAGGAAGGCAACAAGGTATATGAAAAGACACCCAACATCACTAATCACCAGGGAAATGCAAATGAAAACCAAAACGAGATAGCCCGCTCACACCTGTTAGAGTAGCTAGGGTAGGGGAAAACAAGAGGTAACAAGTGTTGGTGAGGATGTGGAGACAGGGGGACCCTCTTGTACCTTTGGTCAGAATGCAAACGTGTGCAGCCACTTTTCGTCTGGAGAGGAGCCAGGAGGTTCCTCACAAAAAAGCCAGCACTGTCACATGATCTAGCAATCCCACTTCTGGGTGTGGGTAAATATTTTTTTTAAAAAAATTGAAGACAGGAGCACAAAGAGATGTCTGCCCTCGCACATTCATGGCAGCTTTTTTTTTTTTTTTAAATGTTTTATTTATTTCTAGGAGAGAGAGAGAGAGAGAGAGACAGCATGAGCAGGGGAGGGTCAGAGAGAGAGGGAGTCACAGACTGAAACAGGCACCAGGCTCTGAGCTGGCAGTCAGCACAGAGCCCGACGCGGGGCTCGAACCCACGAACCGCGAGATCATGACCTAAGCGAAAGTGGACGCCCAACCAACTAAGCCACCCAGGCCGCCCCTCATGGCAGCTTTATTCCTAATAGCCAAGACATGGAAGCAACCCAAATATCCATCGATAGATAGATGGATGAAGAAAATGTCGTGTGTGCATACAATTGATATTATTCATCCTCTACAAGGAAGGAAGGCCGGCCATCTGCAGCCACGCGGACGGACCTGGATGACATTATGCTAAGAGGAGTAAGCCATTCATACAGGGCGACTACTGCACAGTCCAGTCCTGGGAGGCGTCTATGGGAGGCAAATGTCTAGGGGCGCCTGGGGGGCTCAGTCAGTTAAGCATCCGACTTCGGCTCAGGTCATGACCTTGAGGTTCGTGAGTTTGAGCCCCGCGTCGGGCTCTGTGCTGACCGCTCAGAGCCTGGAGCCTCCTTCAGGTTCTGGGTCTCCCTCTCTCTGCCCCTCCCCCACTTGTGCACACATGCGCGCATGCTCTCTCTCTCAAAAATAAATAAACATTAAAAAACATCTTTTAAAAAGGAGGCAAACTTCTAGAGGCAAAGAATAGAATGATGGTTTGATGGTTGCCAGGAGCTGGGAGGAGGAAGCGGGGAGATGTTCGATGGCTACAGAGTTTCTGCTCGATGGTTACAGGGTTTCTGTCATACGGGATGAGTAAATTCTAGAGCTCTGCTACACAACGTTGTGTCTGCAGTTGACTATACCGTACTGCACATCTAAAAACGTGTTAAGAGGGCAGACATCGCGTTAAGTGTTCTTACACGCACACACACAATGTAACCCAAAAAGAAAGAAAATGACAAAGCGACACAAGGAAACGCTAGGGGACCATGGTAATGTGGGTACACACATACGTCCACACTTAGCAAATTGTGTCCAGTAATTAAGTGCAGCTTTTTGTATAACAATTATGCCTCCATAAAGCTGAGGAGCAGAATAGCAGAGGGTCCCGCGCCCCTCCCCACCCCCCAAATCTGCCAGGCGGGACCTAACCCCGACAAGGTCTGGAAGCGATTCTGGGTGGTACTTCCTCTCACAGAAGCCTGCCCGCCAGCTGCTGGGACTGGGCTTGTCCCCAGGGGACTTCTCTGAACAATGTCGGGAAAGGAAACCAAACTCAAAGGGTCTCAGGGGCTTTCTGATCATTTTTGGCTCTGGGGGTGGACGGGTAGGTTGGCGCGCTCCCTGGGGCCGGGTGAGGGGCTTTACTGGTGGCCGGGGTAAGAGGCTGAGGGTTGGAAGGCGCACTGTCCCCCAGTGGTTATTAGAACGAGAGGCTGTTAGTGATGGAAGCTGTGTTGTATCAAGCTCTTCTGCCCATTACCTTGAATTCTTTTTTTTTTAATTTTTTTTAATGTTTTATTTATTTCTAGGAGAGAGAGAGAGAGACAGCATGAGCAGGGGAGGGTCAGAGAGAGAGGGAGTCACAGACTGAAACAGGCTCCAGGCTCTGAGCTGGCAGTCAGCACAGAGCCCGACGCGGGGCTCGAACCCACGAACGCGAGATCATGACCTAAGCGAAAGTCGGACGCTTAACCGACTAAGCCACCCAGGCGCCCCCATTACCTTGAATTCTTTAAATGACCTTCTGAGGTAGGGTTTTTTTTTCTTTGAACAGCTTTATTGAGATATAAGTCAGATACCATACAATTGACCCTTCTAAAATGTACAGCTTAATGGCTTTTGGTGTATTCACAGAACTTTTCTACTATCTTCACAGTTTTAGAACTTTTTTTAATCACTCCAAAGAGAAACCCTAGACCTTCCAGGGCCGCACGCCCTCAGTCCTGGGCAACCACTAATCCGCTTTCTGTCTCTACAGATTCGCCTATTGTAGACGTCCCGAAGGATGGTGTGTTGGGGAAGCTGGAGACTCAGAGAGGGTGACTGACCAGCTTAAGGCCACACAGCTCAGGAAGTGGCAGCCTTGGGACTTGAACCCAGATCTCCCTGTTCTTCAAGGCCACTTTCCCACTGCACCATGGGGGTTTTCTTCTTCTTTCCCATCACAGTATTAAGAGTGGTCAGCTCTGATGGTGGATCCAGGATGCCTGTGTTAGCCTGTCGTATTTAATCCTTGCCAACTCTCCGGGAGGCAAGTATAGTTATTACACCCATTTTGCAGAGAGGGAAACAGAATCACCGAGGGCCTAATGGTTCAGTGCACTGTGGCTGCTAGTAAATGGAAGAAGGTTATGGGTGGAAAAAAAAAAAAACCAAAAAACAAAACCATGTGCGTACTGAGGCCTGGTGAGGAGCACAGGATAAAAAGTTGAGACAATACTGATGAAAAGACCATTTTCTTTCGGGTTATGCCCCCTCCACCCCTCCACCCCCCACCCCCCACCTTCTTCTTTCTTTTTATATGAAAAGGAAAAGAAAGTTCCCTCCACCCTTTGAGGTCACTTCCTGACCCATTTGAGAATCTGTGTGGAGTGGTTACACACTCACTTCTCCCTGCCTGAATGCCTCCTGTTAATGCTTCGGGTGGGCGGTGGGCCTGTGTGTCCACGGGCACTGGCGCCAGACCCGGGTTCTGGCTTCAAATCCTGCCTCACTGCGCCCCTGCCCCACTGAACACGTGTGAGTCCTACCTGGGACAGACACCTTTCTTTTTTCTTTTTTTTTTTTTTTACTGGGTGGAGTCTCCGCCTACCTGCTGTGCTTTGGAAAAGAAATGTCATTTTGTATTTGAGTCCTCCCAGAAGGAGGCAGGGCTGGGAGGGGCCCATGTGTCAATTATTTTGAACAAACAAGCTGAGGTTTAGGAAAAAGAGATGAGGAGCTCCAAAGATTCCCATTCGTTGCACTGGATTCCCTTAACATTTTTTTAAATGGTTGTTTTTGAGAGAGAGACGTAGAGATGGAGTGCAAGCAGGGGAGGGGCAGAGAGAGATAGAAGGAGACACAGAATCCGAAGCAGGCTCCAGGCTTGGAGCTGTCAGCACAGAGCCCGACGCGGGGCTCCAAGTCTCGAAGTGTGAAAACATAACCTGAGTTGAAGTCGGACGCTTAACAGACTAAGCCACCCAGGCGCCCCTGCACTGGATTTCTTTAACTGTCTACTTGAAGGTAAACAATGAGGCAAAGAAGAAAAGCAATTAAAAATATGAAAAAGCAACCTGCCATCTACTATGACCATCATCTCATACACAACGGGTATTTGAACCCCAAAGATACTGTAGGCACACAATCAGGTTAAAAGAGAGTTCTTCGAACTGAAGCATGTACTACATGTTCCTTTGCTTGACCCAGGGGACTAGAGAAAACTCCGGCCAGGATTAGCATCTGTTTGGACAGACCTCAGGAGCCAGGGCTCCAGCAATAGTCTCCGCAACTTCTGCTTGCGCACAGTCTCATTGTATCAGCAGGGGCCTCACCATGCCTCCCTATACGTGCAGATTTTGTAATAATAAATTGCACATATATGTGGTTGTACTGACAGCTCATGCGCATTATATAACAGGTACCAAAATACAAGTGTTAGAAAGATTGATGGAGATACATATAAGGTGAAGTACTTAAAAAAAAAAAAAGGCAAAGAAATTTAACCTACAGTTAGCCATTATTTTTTGGAAATTGTCCCCATGATTCCGACATAACAAGTCCTCCAAAGATCTCTTTAGAAAACAGTGCAGTAAGTTGTCGGTGAACGGTAACCTGTACATTCCTGAGAAGGGGCAGAGAAGGAAATGAATCTATGGATTTCTGAAGTTGGGGAATGTGACCCGTGACTTCACGTGCGCCATTTTCAGTTGGAGCCATATAAGTTCACAACATGCCGTAACCCAAGCAGTTTAGGAGTAAAACTGATGTGCTCTGACAGCACTGTAGGTGACCCTAAAGCTGGCCCCATCACCAAAAAGACATTTGCGTCAGAAAGGCACATGAAAAGTTTGAGTAACACAGCTTTATGAAACACAAGAATGGAAAAGGGTCATATTTCTTTAAAAAAAAAAAAGTTACCTCATACGGTTTGTAACTGGAAATAGGCTTGTACAGCTAAATTAATCAACTAAATACCGTAATTAGGCCTTTGACTATGTCATCCACATGCTTAGTTTACAAAGTGAGCCATAAAAAAAAAAAAAAATCTCCGCGGCACCTGGGTGGCTCAGTCGGTTGAGCGTGGGACTCCGGCTCAGGTCGTGATCTCACATTCGTGGGTTTGAGCGTCGGGCTCTGTTCCGGCCAGTTCTGTGTCTCCCTCCCTCTCTCTCTCCCCGCCCCTCCCCTGCTCACGCTCTGTCTCTCTCTCAAAAATAAACAACAAAAAATCTCATTGGGAAATTGGGAGATCAATTCTCTGTTCTACCTTCCTTACAACAAACTGTTTTGATTCCATCCCATCTGACAGATGGGGAGACTGAGGCCGAGTGTGTGTGTTTTTTTTAAGTGGTTTGCCCAAGGGGGTAAGAGGTGGTCTGACACCAGCGCAGCCTCGGTGACGATTCCAGATTCCGGCCGGGAACAGCCCACTCCACCTGGAGTCTATTAAACGCACGGAGAACACCTGAATGCAGCAGGCGCTCTATAAATGCTACGCCGCCGCGGAGCCCCGTGCGCGGCGCGCCGGGCCGGGCGGGGCGGGGCCGCCTGCGGGCCGCGGGGGGCGGGCCCGGGAGTCACGTGGCGCGCGGCCGCGGCCGAAGCAGAAGTAGCAGCGGCCGCGTTGGAGGGCGCGCGCCGCAAGGAGTGCCCGGACCCGGGACCCGCGGCGGGGGCTCGGCCAGGTGAGGGGCCGGGCGGGGCGGGCCTGGGGGGGACCCGCGCCCGGGGGTCGGGGCGGGGGGGACCTGCGCCGGGGCGGGCAGGGGCCGGGCGTGCCGTCGGGCGGGGCGGGGGAGGCCCCCAGCGCGCGGGGCCCGGGGCCCGGGCGGTGAAGGCGGGGGGTCGGGGCCTGGCCGCCGGCCACTTCCTCCCCGGGAACGGCGCCACCTCGCCGGTCGGTGCCCGGGGACGGCCCCGGCTTTGAATGGGAACCCGGAGGAAGCGGCGCGGCTTGCGGTCGGAGGGTCGCGCCGGCGTTGGCGTTCAAGGCTCCCGTGGCCGCGGGGACCCGCGTGGGGTCGTGCCGCGCTCCCCGGCCGCGGCTGTGGCCGGGGCCCGCTGACTCCGGGCGGCCGGGCGGGCCCCCGGCACTTCCCCGAACTGCACAGGTGGCTGTGGGTGCGCAAGGCGCAGCCCTCACCCAGAAGCTAGGGGAGTTTTGGGGGGGATTCATGATTGGCTGTCCCGCCCCACAATTGCATGTGTGCATAATTATATGTGCTCGTCTGTACGTTTTCCTGATTCTGTTTTGGAATCCCGAGGAGGTCATCACAGCCATAGCGGAAGAATTCAAGGGGCAACTGTGTCTCATTGAGACGGGGGTGGGGGTGGGGGTGGGGGGTTGGCTCCTGGATTCTGGCGGAGAACGGGGAGGGGCTCTCCCAGCACCCAGATCTTAAACTACACTGAAAGAGTATGGTGGGTTGGGGAGGGGTGGCGTGGCGCAAGGAAACAGGTGGCCTTGTTAATCAACTTAATTTGAATTGCAATTCCAGCTGTGTGACCCCTGCGCAAGTTAAAGAACCTCTCTGAACCTCAGTTCCTTACCCTGGATACTGGGGCTGCCCAAACCTGCATCCCAGGGCTATTGAAAATTGAAGCCTGTCTATGGAAAGGGTGCCCCGGCTAGTTGTGGGCCCTGCCAGGGGCTTGGTCATTATCATTAGCTATGGTTCTGCAGAGAGGGCTTTACTAATTTTGGAGCCCATGTCAGGCCGGCCCGAGCAGTTAGCCTATTACAGAGGTGTGTACCAGCGCGGGGACAGTATTCACTGAGGGTTAATTGATGCTGAACTTGCCTAGTGCTGCTGCTGCCTCCTCCCCAACCCTTCCCCCCACCCCACCTCCATATTCCCCTCCTAACGCCTCCCTCCCCCCAGCACTTGACACTTCTCTGGAAGAGGTAAAGCGGAGACTCCATGCATGGCCCTTTTGCTGGGTGGAGTTGGTGGAAAATGGCCAGTAAGAAAATTTGAAAACCCTTCAACACCAAAAACACAAGAAAAAGCTCATCCGTATGTTACCACTTAAATTAATAAAAAGTCAGGGGACCCCCCCCCCCACTTCCCCTGAAAGTAACAACTTTCCCTAGATTTATAAGGAGACAGCCTTTTAAAAAACCTAATTCTATGATGCTTCCTGGTTTGCAACTCTATTTTTTCATCTAGTTCATGAATCTTTCTGGATCCAGTTGCTTATCAAGTTTCTCCATGCTTTCTGATAGTTACTGAGTATTCCTTGGTGTGCATGTCTCATGATTTCTTTATGGGGCTGCCTTCCCAGTTGTAGTCTTTTTTTTTTTTTTTTTCTATTACAAATGATGCTTCTGGGAACATCTTTGTGTTTCCTTCTGCACGTAGGTGTTTGCTGATCAAAGCATATGCATGTTTTGTGTTTTAATGGATACTCACAGGTTGCCGCCTCAAAAAAAGAGAGTTGAGCTCATTCACACTTCCGTGCAACAGGGGACCCTGCCTGTTCCCCCAGTGAAAATGAGTTGCTGTCGGCTGGGTGTGAGATGGTGGGCGTGAGACGCAGCAACCCCTCCTTCCTTTGAGCTATAGGAGAGGGACCGCTTGACGGTACAGAGCTCAACAGAACTGCTCTGTGGGATTTTCTACGAAATCCTTTATGGGCCCAACATTTCTTCTGTCCTAAGGGCAGAGAAGAAAACTTGCCTGCTTCCCAGTCCTGGGTCCTTGTCTCCTGGAAGTTTATTTCAAGCAGAAGGACATGGAAAGTAGAAATGGCAAAACCTCTTATTAAATGTCAGACCCCATAAGTCCTTTTGCAGAGTTACCCGGGGAGGATGAGAAACAGGAACAAAAAAGGATTTCAAGGCTATTTCTTTTTTTTTTTTTTTTCTTTAAAGCAGAAGCAAAATGGGAATTGCCCGTGCTGGCTGGTGCCTTCCCTTGGGGAGAAGGCCTGGGAGACCCCCTTGCCTGAGCTGCTGAAGCCTTAAACTCTGGAAACCAGAGTCGGGAGCTGGCTGCGCTTCGTTGGTCGGCTTCAAAGATCTCATGGCCACGAGGGCCTCTTCCCAGTTCTTGGTCAGAGGCAGCAGGAAAGACCTGATAGTTTATAGCTGAGCCAGTTCACCGGGCTTCTAAGCTGGAAGTGACCGGAATCTGGGGAAGGGTTAAGTCCAAGCCCTTCCCAGGGCCGGAGTCAGAAAGAACGGAGGGCCCTGGCGCCTCCTGGCCGGCGGGTGTAATTGGAGGTGGAGGTGTGTGTTTCCTATTTATACCCTGCCGCATGCTGGCCTAAGACCTGGGAGGGAACTCCAGAGGCCGGGGGCTGGAGGTGGTCAGCATGGTGCAGAGCCTGCCACTTCCCAGCTGTGTGACCTTGAACCAGTCCTTTAACTTGAGAGGGACAGGTCCTGCCAAATTAGTTACTTTCTGGCCAGATTCTGCCACAGGGTTCTGCGTTCCATAAGGCAGGAGCTAACAGAGTGGGGGCGTGGGATTCAGACCAGGGTTCTGACCTTGGTGCTGCCACGTTTCTGTGTGACCTTGATCATGGAATTTCCCCTGTCAGGACTTGGGTTTTCACCTCTGGCATTTCTCCTTGAGATGAATGAGATAAACCAGGTATAGCAGGTGCTGGGACCTGGGGCAAAAGCCAGTACACAGCTGGTTGACCAGGATGAGCCTGCCCACAGGCACCTCATCTCCTTCGCTGCCACGCCCCGCCCCCCCCCCCCCCCCCCCCCCCCCCCCCCCCCCGCCCTCGCGGCTCACAGGGTGATGGGGCAGGAGGCTCATTTCAGGCAGAGTTTGTGGCCCACCCTACTTACTAGTCTTTGTGCTGGGCCTTTGCTTAAGGCTGTTGCTCTGATGAGAACACTATTCCCTTGTGCTTTACCTCTTAAAAAGATTGCATCCAGATATCTTCTTCTCCCAGAAGCTTTCTCTGACCTAAGTAGGGGTTGAGCTGACAGGTCTGCTTCTAAGTGAGCAGAGGGCAGGTGTAATTCCTGAGTTTATCTCCAGCTGCCAGATACCCGCAGAGGTGCCTTTGGCTATGGGCATGAGCTGGAGGGAAGAAGGGGGCAGAGGGCAAAGCCTGGGCCTCGCCCCACTCCCTTCCCGTCATTTGCATACCAGTCCCCGGCTTAGTTCCTGGCTTACAGGTGACACTCTGCATGTTGAACAGCTGACAAGGGGGTGACTACTGTCTGAGGCCCTGCTGAGTGCTGGGCGCTGTACCTACGTCGGAGCTTCCAATCCTTCTAGTGCCCCTGGTATTCTCTCCATTTTACAGATGAGGGAACCGAGGCCCTGATTTTGAGCAGCTTGGCAGCCATGGGCTCCTGATGCTGTGGGACCTGGCGGTGGGGAGGAGATAATAGAGATGCTTGGAACAGTTGATGGTGGTAGTAGCAGTAGTGAAATCTGGGGAGCACGGACATGCGTCATCGTTTTAAGGGCTCCAAGATCTATATCTGGTTTAATCCTTCCAAGAACTTGGGAGGTTCCCCGTTATCTCTACAAGCGCGGAAATAAGGCCTGGGGGTGGGGGAGGGTCTGCAGCGAGAGAGCCTTCCATCTGACCCCCCTCTGCAGAGTGAGGGGTCAGCGCGTGACTGCAGCTGGCTGCTCAGAGGGACTAACGTGATTTCATGTTGTTCAAAACAGAGCCTCTAACTACTGGTCTGGACTGGGCTGTGCTGGACTGTAGGGGGCTGGGGCAGAAGCGGGAGACCAGGTGGGGGTTTAGAATAATCCAGGTGTGAGGTCCTGGGAGGAGCCAGTGACCGGGGAAGATGCATTGCATTTGCTGATGGACATGGGTGTGAATGCGACCAGACCCAGTTGGCTCCAGGATTTGAGGCCCAGCGCCTCTCTGTGCATGTGCATCGGTGCTGTCCGAGAGCACCTACTGTGTGCTGAGCGCAGTGCCAGGTGCCATCGCAGTTTAGGCTTCCTCACTGTCCCAACAACCCCATTTTAGAAGGGATGCGCCCGAGACTTGCAGGGGTCATGCAGCCTGCCCAGAGCCCCACAGTCGGCAGGAAGCCACACCAGGACTTGAACTTGAACTTGCTGGGCCCTGATGTTTTCTGTCCTTGTGGCTCCGTTTCTATGCAGAAGTCTCCACAGATGCATTCTGAAGTGGTTTAGTTAATATTTATTTTCTTTCCCTCTTCCCAAGCTCACTTAGGAAGTAAGGGGATGGTGAGGGAAATCTAGGCAGAAGAGAAAAGGATGCTGGGGGTGAGGAGTGGGGCCGGCCTGGACTGCTTTGGCTATTCAAATATTCTCTGGCATGGAAGTGTGTGGGGAGGGCCAGGGTCACTGCCAGGCTGGAGTGATTTGGTTATTCAAAGCCAGGATGACAGTTGAGTCATTGAGATCGGGGGGGCTCCTCCCACATCTCCACTTATATTTAAACCTCTGTGTGTCCTTTCTGGGCTGTCTGAGTGGCCAACGATTCCCAGCCTCGAGAATCTCCTAAAACAACTCCTGATGGGCATGAGACAGGATTTTGGTTGTTAGTTAACGAATTCTTCCTCAGTTCACAAAACCCAACTCACTCCTTTATTCCGCCTTTCCAGCATCCTGTTCCCTCACTCCTCCCACCCCCTACTCCACTGACAATGACCGCCATGGTCAACGTGGACACCCTTCCCGAATATGAGAAGAGTCAGATCAAGAGAACCCTGGAGCTGGGCACGGTGATGACCGTGTTCAGCTTCCGCAAGTCCACCCCCGAGCGGAGGACCGTCCAGGTGATCATGGAGACGCGGCAGGTGGCCTGGAGCAAGACGGCGGACAAGATCGAGGGCTTCTGTGAGTACCCGGATGCCTGGCCCCGCACCTCTCCCCGCTGCCTTCCCTTGTCCCCGTACTTGTTATTGGTTTAATGTCTTAATCTTCTGGAAACGGAAGCATGGCCATTGTTTTGGGGTCTCTATTGGGGTTTAGAGTGGGTGGGGGAAGTTCAGCCAGAAAAGCATGGGGGAAGGAACAGAGGCCTGAGTGGCCAACTTGGAAATGACATTCAGGTGGCTCACCTGGGCTGACCGCATTGGGGACCATCTGGTTTCTGTTGCCAGTTAAGCGCTCTGCCCTCTTAAGGGCTAAGTGACGGAGCTGCAGGAATTCCTGGCTTGGTAGCCAGATAGGCCTGTTTGGTTTTACCACGAACCGCAGAACGAGAGTCCTTTACCTTTTGCTGCAGGGGGACAGAGCACATCAGGGTATCCTGTAGCTTTTGAATGAAGCTCTAGTCCTGGGAGGTCTTTCCCCACCCGTGTCAGATTGGGCAATTGGCTCAGTTCCTAAAGCTTCTACGGCTGTTTTTAACAAACGGAGTAAGGAGACTTAAGCAATTTTCAGTTGCAGAGACTTGCTTTAATTGGCATTTGTTGTTTGGACTCTTTTTTTTTTTTAATGTCAATGTAATTGAAAAATTAAACTTGGAAAAATCAAACAATTCATGAAAAAATGTCTCTCTTCCCCAGCCCCCTGGGGTGGTCAAGCTCATTACCAAGTTCTTTTGTCTTTTAGAGTACTTTATGCTTGTGCAAATGTACGGGTCATGTTTTGTTCCACAAATGGGTCCCTACTACTTAAATTTCTGCACTTTGATTTCTTTTTATATATTTTTTAATTAAAAAAATGTTTTTGTATTTTAAAGTTTATTTTTGAGAGAGACAGCATGAGCTGGGGAGGGGCAGAGAGAGAGAAAGACAGAATCTGAAGCAGGCTCCAGGCTCCGAGCTGTCTACACAGAGCCCGATGCAGGGCTCAAACCCATAAACTGCAAGATCATGACCTGAGCCGAAGTCAGACACTTAACCAACTGAGCCACCCTAGCGCCCCCAGATTTCTTTTTTTAATTTAGTGACCATTCGGAGGTGGGTTCTGATCCTTACCTGATGCTTTCACGACCACATAGCATCTGGCTGCGTGAAATAGTCCGACACCCCCCCCCCCAGCCCCCAAAATGGACATTTGGGTGATTTCTGGTTTTTTGCTATTAGCCACTGCAACTGTACTTTTTCTTTTTTCTTTTTTTTTTTTTTGTAAAAACTCTATTGAGATAGAACTCACATACCATACAATTTACCCATTTAAAATGAACAGTTCAGTAGCTTTTAGGATATTCACACATCTGTGCAAGCACCCATGTTTCGAACCTTTGCAGTCACCTCATAAAGAACTGATTACCCTCACCCTCTTCCCCTGCTCTAAGCTACTGTGAATCTACTTCCTGTCTCCATTGATTTCCCTGTTGGGGGCATTTCCTGTCAATGGAATTCGAGAACACGAGTCTTTCTGTGTCTGGCTTCGTTCACTTAGCATGATGACCCCTGAGGTTCACACGTGTTGTAGCACGTGTCTGCGCTTCACTCCTTTGTGCGGTTGAATAATAATCCCTTGTGTGGATTTTCCACAATTTGATGGTTCACCCATTGGTGGACATTTGGGCTGTTCCCACCTCTTGACTGCAGTGAATCGTGCTAGGAGCATTCACATACAAGTCCTTGTGAGGGTGTGTGTTTTCAATTCTCTTGTGTGTAGGAGCATAATTGTTGTGTCCTATGGTGACTCTGGGTTTTTGTTTTTTTATATATATATATATATGTATATATATATATAGTTTATTGTCAAGTTGGTTTCCATATAACACCCAGTGCTCATCCCCATAAGTGCCCTCCTCCACCCCCATCAGCCCTCAGTTTGTTATGTGGTGACTCTGTTTAATCATCTTAGGAGCCGCCAGACTGTCTTCAGGGTGACTGCAGCATGTTACGTTCCCTCCAGCAGTGCGTGGGGACTGTCTTTGCATTCTTTTATTCTCGCCGGGTATATCTGAAGGACGGCTTCCTGTAAGTGTGATTTCTGAGTTAAAGGGGAGTTTGGCAGCTCCCCACAAAAGCCCACGAGGTCCCGTCCTACCCAAGCCTTGATCCGTACTGCAGTGGGCTCTCACCTTGGCTGTTCACAGATGGGATCCGTGAGCTTGGCATAGCTCTTCATTTCATTTCTCTTACCGTGAGTTCGATTCAACAGCTTCCTGAAAGGTTCCTCCTGGCTCTGCAGCCAAGCACGTCTGCGGTGGCACGGAGCCTGAAGCCCTGTTTTGAAAACACCCATGTGTTTAAGCAGCCGACTTTCCTCCCTGTTTTGCTTGCATTTGGCCACCCTCCATCTCTTAAGTGGCCCAGAAACCTGTTGCAGCTGGGGTGGGGGTGGGGGCCTGGGGAGTGTGCAACAGGCACTGATGGTAAATGCAGGGGTGCCATACCGAGAGCAGACACTGGGTCCCAGGTCTGGCTAATCATCAGAAATCCATGGAGGGGGGTTAATAATTTTATTAATGTTTATTACTTATTTTTGAGAGAGAGAGAGAGAGAGAGAGAGACAGAGTCCAGTGGGGGGGTAGGCAGAGAGAGACGGAGACACCGAATCCGAAGCAGGCTCCAGCCTCCGAGCTGTCCGCACAGAACCCAACACAGGGCTCAAACCCATGAACCGTGAGACTGTGATCTGAGCCAAAGTCGGATGCTCAGCTGACTGAGCATGGGGGACCTTTAAAAGTACAGGCTACTGGAACATTCTTGTGAAGCTCATTCTAAGGTCCACGAGACCAGATTTTGACTCCTGAAATCCACGTTTATAGGACATGTCTATAGATTCTCCTTCTTTTAACTAAATACCATTCTGCCCTCTCCCTGGAGAGGATGAGGAAGACTGTCATTCACTAGATAGGTAGGGACTCAGTATTTTATTTATTTATTTTTATTTATTTCTAGGAGATAGAGACAGCGTGAGCAGGGGAGGGTCAGAGAGAGGGAGATACAGACTCTGAAATAGGCTCCAGGCTCTGAGCTGGCTGTCAGCACAGAGCCCGACGCGGGGCTCGAACTCACGAACCGTGAGATCATGACCTAAGTGAAAGTCGGACGCTTAACCGACTAAGCCACCCAGGAGCCCCAGGGACTCAGTATTTTAATAAGCTCCCCACAGGTGCCTGGGTGGCTCAGTCCATTGAGCATCCAACTCTTGGTCTTGGCTCAGGTCATTATCGCACAGTTTGTGGGATCGAGCCCTACACTGGGCTCCATGCTGTGTGGAGCCTGCTTGGGCTTCTCTCTCTCCCTCTCTCGCTGCCTCTCCCCTGCTCCTGCTTTCTTCCTCTCTCTCTCAGAATAAACATTAAAAGAACCCCACCAGGTGGTCCTGGTAACTAGCCAGGTTGCTGTATGCTGCTCCAGAGACCACCAACCATCCTTCCTCCTAAGCCTCCTTCCTTCCATACTGGAATGTCCGCTCTGCCAGACACTGTCCTAGGTACTGAAGACATGGCCATAACTAGATTCAAATCCTCATGGAGCGGACGTGGCTTCATTAGGTACAAGCAGGTTGGGCTTAGACTTCTAGCACCATTTGAGGAGCTTTGCTGTGTGACCACGGGCAATTTACATCTGCTTTCCGAGATTTAATTCTCTTGCCTCTACAAAGGGAATAATACTGGTGTCTATAACCTTGCAGGACTGTGGTTGGGAATGAACACATGAGTTAATACATCAGAGGGGTCAACGTGGTACACAACGTGGGGTTAGCACACAGCCAGTGGGAACTGCTGCTGTATTTTTGTGATTGCTGTTGCTGACGAGTGGCGTCCAGCTTGTCAGGGTGGCAGAGTCTTGCTTGGGTGCTTGGACTTTGTCTGGAGGGCAGCAGGGATCCACTGATGGCTTTTCAGAAGAGGGATGAGGTGATCACATTTGCGTTTTGGAGCCTGCTCTGGCCGTCCTGTGTGAGATGCATGTGTTCGTGGTAAAGTGACAGAAAAAGCCAGTTCTGGGGTAAAGAGCTTAGGAATGGTGCTCCCTGACCACGCAGAGAGCAAGTCTTCAGGCCCTCGATGGGGGACTCTCGGGGCTGTGTCTGCAGCCTACTGGTGGAAGGGTGACCTCCTGAGGGGGATGTCTAAGCAGCAGCATTCCTTCTGGGCTCCTGGGTAGCATCAGCCTACAGGTTAATGTGAGGTCTGCTGACCAGCGTGCGGGAGCTTGGGTGTGTGGTTTGGGAGTACTTGGCGAGTGGTGTGTGACTTCGGGACAGGTACCACACAGTCCCCCGCCCCCTGTGCAGGCCTGGGTGACAGTAGGCACACATGGGTCCCACTGTCTAAAGCAGGGCACTCCTCCCCTGGCCCACTGGGAGCATCTGGCAATCCCTGGGTGAGACTTTTTGGTCATCATAACTGGGAGTGGAGTGTGCTCCTGGCATCTAGTAGATCGAGGCCAGGGATGCTGCTAAATAAAAGTCTTCCAGTGCACAGGTTAGCCGGTACCACAGATCAGAATCCCATACAAAGTGTCAGTGGTGCTGAGGTAGGGAAAGCCTGGTCTCCTGTCACATGTTGGTTTGCTTAGAGCCATAAAATGTCATTGGACTTAATAGGGTTTCTCTTTGGCCCGTGTCATGATGGGGCAGTTTCATGTGTTGAGCGCGTATCTGCTGTCCTGTCGGCTGCTGGGGGAGAGGAGGGAGGATGGAGCCCCCACCCTGGAGGGGAGCAGACTTGGCAGCCGGCCACTGCGGGACTGTGTCCTCAGTACCACAGTGAGGGTCTGGGCTTGGTACCCTGTGAGGAAGGAGGGTTCTTACCCACCTGGGTGCGGGGGACATGGAATAAGTGGAGGAACGTCTTGGGTGGTGACTTAGAGGAGGGCCTTGCCAGGTGGCCCGCAGCATGGCTGTCTTGAAGTGGGATCAGCAGGTGCCATTGAATGTGAGCAACTAGGTTTGTGGGTCAGAGATTTGGGCCGGGCTCAGCTGGGTGATTCTATTCTTTGTGACCTGGACTGAGGTCATTTGGTGATACTCAACTGGTGTGTCACTTGGTCTAGAAGTTTCCAGAATCTTCAGTCCCACGTCTGGCGCGTTGGTGGTGATGGCTGGAAGATGAGGCTCAGTTGGGATAAAAGAATGCCTACTGAGTGCCTACTGCTGCCCATCCCAGAGCGGGACTTGCATGGTGCCTGGCATCCCCCCCAGGGTGTGTTCCAAGAGTCCCAGGCAGAAGCTGCTTAGCATCAGGAGTCCCAGAGCATCACTGGCACCAGCTCGGGTCACCAAGGCCAACTCTGGTTTAAGGAATGGGACTTCCCTCTTGAAGGAGGCGGGGCATGCGTGTCCAGGGTGGGGAGGAGCTGGCAGTGGCTGTCCACCTCAGAGCCAGGACACTGTGAGTGCACCTGGGCTCCGGATCCAGACCTGTAGCTCCAGTCCCCCCTCTGCCACCTAGTAAGTAAGTGATCTGAGGCACTCTGTGCCTCAGTTCAACTATCTGTCAAAGTGAGATGATAGTTCCTATCTAATGTGAATTAGATGAATTTTAGGATAGGCAAGAATTAAGTGGACTTTATTTAATGTACTTTTGAACATATATTTTGGTGTTTATTTTTGAGAGAGAGAAAGTGTGAGTGGGCAAGGTGCAGAGAGAGAGGGAGAGAGAGAGAAGATCCAAAGTGGGCTCTGTGCTCGAACTCACGAACCATGAAATCATGACCTGGCCCAAAGTTGGATGCTTAACCGACTGAGCCACCTAGGTGCCTCTGCGTTTTTTTAATATGTGGGGAAATACTGCATAATTGAAATGTAACACAATAAAAGAAAAAAGGCCTTGGCTTCTTTGTTTTTTAATAAGTTTTTTTCTTAATTTTTAATGTTTATTTTTGAGAGAGAGAAAGACGGAGCACGAGTCTGGGAGGGGCAGAAAGTGAGGGAGACAGAGGCTCCAGGCTCTGAGCTGTTAGCACGGCCCAGTGCAGTGCAGGGCTCGAACCCATGAACTGTGAGTTCAGGACCTGAGCCAAAGTCAGACGCTTCACAGACCGAGCCACCCAGGCCCCTGCCCCGGCACTGGCTTCTGATGAAGACTGTGGATTCTAAGCCATTCACCTCTTGGCTGTCAGTCTCCCTTTTACTTTCCAAGGGTGATGGTAAGAGGGTGACTGGGCTTCCTCCCAGCGCCGGCCCCCTCGAGAGCCCGGAATACAGAGAGGGAGCCTGAGGGACAGCTGGGGAAGGGCTGTGTGTGGTTTCTCTTCCCTTCCAGGGCACCGGCTGAGTCTCCAGGTCGAAAGGAGCCCACTGGGGGCCTTTCTGAGTTCAACCTTTAGGGCCCTGCTCCATCTTCTGCATCTGGGGGGCCTGGACTGTGTCTCCAGAGTGGGCGCGGCGCCACCTGCTTGTGGAGCCTGGATAGGGTTGGAGTGGCCGTGAGCTGCCTTGGAGGGTGTGGGTCGCGGCTGTCTAGACCGAATAGGCTCCTGTCCTGAAGTTTGCACTTTCGCATGTCCTCTCTATCTGCTTATTTTTGGCAAGTTGTGGCTGCCCGCGAATGAGGGAGTCTCAAAACTAGGAGCTGTTGTGTTTTCCTGGTTTGGGTCCTTGGCCTGCCCACCTGGTGCCGACAAAGACGTGCCGATGATGAGGGCCGCCTCTAACGAGCTGTGTGTACTGGTGCCTGTGTAAGCACATCACATACAACAGCTCATTAATTCCGCGCAGTGACCCCTAGAAGCTCTGTTGATGAGGGCACGGAGTCCCGGGAGACTAGGTGAAGTGCCCAAGGCCGCAGAGCCATGAATGGGCAGAGCTGTAATTTGTATTCATGCTGTCTGCCTTCAGGGCCTCAGCGCTTCCTGCTGTGTTCCTCTCTCTTCCTGAGTGATTTCTGATGTTTCAGTTCTGTGTGTGATGGAGAAGCACGTCTGGGGACCCAAGAGCAGCAGCTCCACTCAGGTTTTCTTTTTTACAGCGGGAGGGAAACACATCCATTCCATATGTGTGCAGAGGACACGCTTGGCTGGGGGCCAGGAGGGAAGCGGACTCTCGAAGCGCCCTGGTTAGCGGGGAGGCAGGCATGCCAGGGGACCATGCAGTGTGGACAGGTGCTGACGGAGCCCGGGGACGGAGCCAGGGCCATCGAAATGGGGTGGTTCTGAAATCCATCCTGCGGCTTCAAAGCCATTAACAAAAAACGAATATTTTTGAAAGCTGTGACCGGAATGTTTTCGAAACCATGGAGAAGTAGATGTTTTTGCACCGGCGTCCTCCGCCTGCAAAGAAATGCTTTGTGTGAAAGTGGACTCCACACTCATTCAGTCCAGCATCCCGTCAGACAGAAGATTCGGCCGAAGTCCCCCGGGTCTGTAAACTTACTTATTTGTTCGTTTAGATGAGGCTATGGTTCACAATGGCACAGACTCCAGAGCCTGAGTGCCTGGATCTCCTCCCGGACCTGCCACTTGGTTGGGGTGTGACCTTGGGCCACTTGTCCCCTCTTTGTGCCTCCGTTTCCCCAGCTGTAAAAAGACTAATGAAAGGACCTCTTGAACCAGACTTTTGGAAGCATTAACTGAAGTAATACAGGTGCAGCGCCCTCAACAGTGCTGAGCACGGCGGGGGCAGGTGCTCAAGGCCTGGCTGCTCTCATCATTCATGTCTTGGTCCTTGCCATCGGCCTCATCAAACATAAAGGGCCACGGTATTGGAGAAAGGATGAGCTATATATTAGAACTTGCATTTACACAGTGATTTTTCCTTCCCGGTCCCCTTCTGGCCTATGTATTCTCCATGACCGAGACCGCTGGTACGGAAAACAGAACTGACCTTTTTATTCTTGACCTTGATTCAGACCTGCATGGCGGCTGGATGGTTGAGGAATTGGTTTCTGTGGTTGTTCAAGGGTTGTTGTCTGTCCTAGATGATGATTACTTGATGTTCTTAGAATTTGTTCCTTTGTTGATTTTAGCAACCACTCAAAGGACTGAGTGTGTGTTTGGTGTTAGACTTGTCACCGGGGACAAAGTGTTGAATGGGACCACAGAGATCCCTAAAGGAACTTCTAGTTTCATAGGTCAGAAAAAGCCAAACTAATCACGCAACCATTTGGGACTGTGCTGGATGCTAGGAAGGAAAGAAACCGGGCATGGTGGCAGAGTAACCAGGAAAGAACACTGTTTTAGTAGAGTAGATCTCGGGGAAGCCTCTCTGTGGAGGTGACATTTGAGCTGAGACTTGATGGGTGAGCAGAAGGGAGCCATGGGAAGCTCTGTGGGGAGAGCAGTCCAGGCAGAGGACAGCACAGCAAAGCCTCTGTTCGTCAGGGGCGAAGTGCTGTGACAAAAGATTGCTTCATATAAGTTTCTCACCCAAGTACCCCTAAGACTAGTGAGGCCACCTCAGGATCCTCTGTGTCTAGCCAGCATGCAGGGGAAGAGGGAGAGTGGAGGATGCCTTAAGAGGTTTTCATGGCCTAGGCCTGCAAAGTGGAAGGTTCCCAACTTCCACTGACCAGAGCTTGGCATGTGACCAGCTGCAAAGGATGCTGGGAAATGTGGCCAACCTGTGTGCCATTAAGAATGAGAAATGAGTTTGGTGGGCATCTTCCAGGCTCCTCACGGCCCCTCATTTTGGAGGGAGCAGAGGTGGTTGTAGGAACCCAGCTGATGGCTAGAGAATAGAATGACTGTAGGGACTTGCTGGGTTGGTGGGGGGGAGAGGAGTTCTTGGAGGAATCCAAGAAAATGAACAACTTTGCTCAGTAAGTGGGCCTCCTGGGAAGAGGAGGTGGTGACACTGAGGACTCTCCCTTCCTGTCTGTGACAAAAGTCACAGGCAGTGGCTTCTCTCCATGGACAGGGCCTCCTCTCCGCTCTTAAGTTGCCTCACAGCCATGGCTAGGTCCTCCCCAGCAGAGCCGTCCTTTATCCTCACTCCCTGGGCGGTCTCCTCAGTGAAGCCTGTGGTTTCCCGGCCTCCCAGGAGTGGATTCCTGAGGGAGGCCTGTGATTGGCTGGGTCGTCTTTAGCCGGTGTATGACGATTGGCTGTTTTGAGGCCAACGTCCCCTCTTTGGTTTGGTAGATGGCCTCTCCTGGTGGGGGGCATAGTCTGGACGCTTCAAGACTTAAGGGAAGGGTGGGTCCCTGTAATGAGTTGAATTGTGACCTCCCCCCAACTTCCTACACCAATGCCCTGGACCCCTGTACCTCAGAACGTGAGTGTATTTGGAAATCGGGGCTTTGTAGATGTATTAGTTAAGATGAGGTCATGCTGGCATCCGGTGGGGCCCTAGTCTAATGACTGTGTCCTGGAGGAGACACACAAGGAGAGAAGGTTCCAGGATGAGAGGCAGAGAGGTGGGAATGGAGCATTGACAAGCCGAGGACCACGAAAGTGGCTGGCAGTGCCAGAAGATGGGGGAGAGGCACGGAAGAGTTCGCCTCTCCCCAGCCCCCAGGTACCAGCCCAGCCCCGTGGTCTGCGGTTTCCAGGCTCCACAGCTATGAGGCGATGCATCTCTGTTGAGGCCACCCAGGCTGTGGCCCTGTGTTACAGCAGCCCTAGCAAATGGATACACTCCCCTTTAAAAGGGGCCTGAGCGGCAGTGGGGTGAGCACGGCCACTGAGGTGTCCATCTGGCTGCAGATATTCTGGGCACGTTGGAGTTGGCTGTAAAGGAGTTTAGGAGCCCTTGCTTTCTTTCAAGCCTTCTCTTAATTCCTAGCTACTTGGTGTTGGCCGTGAGGACTGGTCAGCTGTGTGTGCTATGGCACCCGCCTGCTTAGGTTTGAATCCTGAGTCTGTGTGACCTTGGGCAAGAGACTTACCTTTCTGTGCTTCTGTTGCCTCATCTGTAAAGTGGGAAGGAAGGTAGTGCCTGCCTTACAGGGTGGTTAGGGGGATCAGATGTGAGCCTATAGGCAAACCACTTAGGCACCTGGGAAGGTTTGCTCTTGTTATTACTGCTCATGCTTCTCTACTGCTTCTTGGAAGTACATCCCCTGAGTTCTCTCCTTCAAGCAACCAAGCCTCCCCTTTGAAGGACCCTACGCATGTCAAGTTAGTTGTGATGGGTCCACTTTGGTGCTCTCCAGGCTGTGGGGTGTGGACATGGGTCTTTTTCATGTGGCTTTTGGGAAACTTGGTGTCCCAGCTCAGAGCTTGATCTGGGGCTGTTGGGAAGGACGGGAGAGGCAGCTGGGGCATGGATATATCCCACTGGGAAAAGCCAGGGAGCCGGGTGCAAGGAGCATCTGTCCCTCGCATCTCTGTGAGCCCTGGATGGATGTGTACCCCACCTTGTGTCTTCAGAGGCTCCCGAGTAGTCAGTGCAAATCCGATCTCTCGTGGTGTCTAGGGAGGGAGCTGTTAAAAGCCATCCCTTGGTGAATCCTTTTAGGAAGAAACTCCTCACCGCCGCGTGCTACCCAGTGGATCTTAGAGATAAGCTTGCATTTTCACACAGCAGGGTAGCGGAGTGACGGGTCTCTTTCTGTCTTGGAAGAGACGGAAGTGCTGTGCAGTTCACAGTTGAAGCTGGAAGTCCTGGTGGTGGCTTTTCCTGTCCTCTGGCAATGTCTGGCTTGGAGCCAGGCCCTCTGTGGCCCTTCACCCCAGAATGTGGGCTCCCGGAGGCAGGGAGGGACCAGTCCGTTCGGTTTCCAGCGAGGAATCCCCAGACCTAGCCTGCACCTGGCCTACAGTGCGTGACTCACAGATACATGACCGGTGGACACATCGGGGAAAGGACGTAGATGCCCCCCCTTCAGCCTGTGCCCCCCATTTTCTCCCCAAAGATGGCAGTATCTGGGGTGAAGATAGGGCATCTCTATGACGACTTCCATTTGAAGCACACACACAGCAGTTCACATCCTGGCTCTGTGCTTCCTGGTGGCGTGGCCCTGAGCAACCCATGCCCCCTTGTGCCTCAGGCTTCTCGTGTGAGAGCTGGGCTGATGGCAGAGTTTCCCGGCGGGATCCGCACGACGATTAAATGTGTAAACCTATGTAAGCGCCTGGTATGTGCTTGGCCGGGGTGCCTCGTGCTCGTGCTGCCCTGATGGCTCGTCAGCGCCTGTGTTCGTGTGTTCCGGAAAGTGTTCCAGGGGCTGTGGCGTGGCCCCTACGCGGCGGCCACCGCCTCCCGCTGTAACTGCCTGCAGGCGGCCTTTTAGGGTTAAGGTCCCAGCAGCCCGGGCCCTTGCCTTTCTCCTGGAGGCTGGGGTGGCCTCTGACCTTGGAGAAGAGGAGTGTCAACAGGGCAGAGGGTGTTTTGGAAACCACATTGGTGACGATGCCACTTCAGCACCGCCGGGAGAATTGCACCTGAGCCTGGTGCACTGGCCCCAAGGCGGGAGTGGGCTTGGGGGCGGGGCACGGTGTCTGGTGCGCGAAGGGTTCTGTTTCGAGGAGGAAGAACATGGGCACTTTTGTAATTTGCAGAAAGGAGACTGGCAAAGTTAGTGCCCGCACAGCGTGAGAGAGACAGGAAGAGAAGACCTTGCAGGGCACATGGTGGAGGTGGTAGGAGGGGTGATGCCAGCCTCTGCCGCTGCGGGCCTGGGGCCTGGCTGGAGGAGGGCCTGTGTCCCCAGGGAGCTAAGAAGGACCCAACCAGGTCAGCCAAGCATGAGTGGCCGGTTTCCTGTTGAAGACTGCTCTGAGTTGATGGCCTCCAACCTGTGTTTGCCCTGATTAATTCTGACTTCATTTTCTTTGAAGAAGCAACATATATTCATTAGCAGAAACATGTTTTCTAAAGTCTGTTTATTTGGGGAAGGAGAAAGAGAATCCCAAGCAGGCTCCACACTGCCAGCGCAGAGCCCAGTGTGGGGCTCGAACCCACAACAGTGAGATCATGACCTGAGCTGAAACCAAGCGTTGGATGCTTAACTGAGTGAGCCACGTAGGTGCCCAGCAGCAACATTTATAACAATAACTGGGTGAGGGTAACACCCAGAGGCATGTGTGTTAAAACTTGGTCTACAGCCTTTTGCTTTTGTTTGTTTTCTTAAGACCTCCATAATTTTTTTTTTTTTTAAGACCTCCATAATTTTTATAAAACGCAACCCTTCCCCAGTATTCTGTCACCACGCCTTTTCCATTTAGTGCTACATTGGGACCACTTCTCCTTATAAGCTGTTCTCTTAAGGCCTAACTGCTGGGTTCGAATCTTGGCCGTGTCACTTACAATGTTGGCGACCATGGACAAGTTAGCCTCTCGATGTACCCATCTATAAAGTGGGATCACAGTCGTACCTTCCTTAGGGGATCCTCATGGGGATTAGGTGAGCACGCTGTGTGCTTTTGGGATGGTGCATGTTGTGCACAACTGTCCAGAGCACTCCATAGGACTTAGCTGCTGTTATTTCTGCTGTGGTGGTGGTGGTGGTGGTGGTGGTGATTTCTATGCACTCTGCTAAGCAGGACAAAGTCCCCAGCCCACGATGTTCCCATCGTAATCTCTAGAATTGGTGACTACGTTCTCCTATATGGCAAAAGGTTCTCTACAGGTGTGATTAAGTTAAGGATCTTGAGATGGGCAGATTATTTTGGATTATGGGAGGGGGGTGTTACCACCGTGGTCCTTATCGGTCATAAGAGGGAGTAGGGTCAGAGCCTGAGGAGGAGAAGTGATGACAGAGCAGAGGGCAGAGAGGTGAATTCAGTGGTTTTGAAATGGGAAGGGGTCCACAAGCCAAGGGCTGCAAGCCGCCTCCAGAAGGTGGAAAAGGCACAGGAACGGATTCTCCCATAGAGCCCTCAGAAGGAAGGGAGGCTTCCTGACACCTTGACTTTAGCCCAGGGAAACCCCTTCTGCTGACTCTCAGAGCAGTAAGATCATGTGTATTGTTTTAAGTCCCTGAGTTTGTGGTAATTTGTTACAACAGCCATAGGAAAGGAATATATCCTTCTATCCAACTTAGATCATAATATTTGCTTGGGAACTTTCTCTTTAAGAAATAAGAGTATACATATAGCTAAGTCTCGTGTATATGCCTTCCTCCCTAAAGAAGCTAGGATACCACTTTGATAATTATTCCCATGCATTTTTTTCTGCATTGCAAAAACTTGAAACTATAATTAGCATGCAATCTATTGTTAGGTATCCACATAGATATCTGTGGCTTTATTTTAACTGCATTTGGGTTTCACTTGGCGAGAGTCCCTGATAGGAAACCTATTCTTTTTTTTTTTTTTAATGCTTATTTATTTTTCTCACACACACACACACACACACACACACACACACACACGTAGAATTCGAAGCAGGCTCCAGGCTCTGAGCTGTCAGCACAGAGCCTGACGTGGGGCTCAAACCCAGGAACTGCAAGATCGTGACCTTAGCCAGGGACAGACCCCTAGCCAACTGAGCCACCAAGGCGACCCAGGACACCTGTTCTTTTGATGATGGTAATTTAGGTTATTTCCTGTGATGGAAATCTTTTGGAGCATACACCTTCTGTTTTGTGATAACCGGCTATAGCTCCCCCCACCCCCCGCTTATCTTTTATTTATTTTTTTTAATCTATTTTTTATTCTTGGGTATCAGGTAGCTTCTTAGTTTGCTATGTCTAACATTGACCCTGGGAATATTTTTATTGCTAACTCTGAGGCGCGTCCCTGGTAATTTCCATAGGATGAATTGCTGGAAGAATTTGTGGAAGGAAGGAAAGGCTGTGACCTGGGCTCTGGGCACAGTGGTCCCCAGGGAGGCTGTGCCTACTTGTACGCCCACCCACCACCCCTGCTAGCGTCTGGGCGCCTGCCAGCTTTTACATCTTTCACAGACGTTAAGTTCGCAGGCAGTGAAAGGTCTCATGAGCATCGTGCTTCCTCCTCCGGTTTGGTCAAACCAGCAGCCTGACTCTCCTGTTGGCTGAAGGCCATGGTCTCACTGTGGCATCAACACGAGCACTTGGGGGACACCTGGGTGGCTCAGTTGGTTGAGTGTCTGACTCTGGCTCAGGTCCTCATGTCATGATTCATGAGTTTGAGCCCTGCGTCGGGCTCTCTGCTGTGAGTGCTGAGCCCGCTTTGGATCCTCTGTCCCCACCCTTCTCACTATGCCTCCCTCCCCACCCTCTCTCTCTCAAAAATAAACATTAAAGACAAAAAAACCCAACCAGTTGGGTTGGTGGTAGGAGAATGAATGAACCCCTACTGTGGGCCAAGGTAGGTCCCCACTTAGCCCTCCTAGCAGCCCTGTGAGGTTGACGGTTTCCTAATCTTCTAGATAAGAAATTTGATGTTGAGGGGCGCCTGGGTGGCTTAGTCGGTTAAGCGTCCGACTTTCGCTTAGGTCATGATCTCGCGGTTCGTGGGTTCGAGCCCCGCGTCGGGCTCTGTGCTGACTGCCAGCTCAGAGCCTGGAGCCTGTTTCGGTCTGTGACTCCCTCTCTCTCTGACCCTCCCCTGCTCACACTGTCTGTCTCTCTCTCTCTCCCTCCTAGAAATAAAAATAAAACATTAAAAAAAAAAATTTGATGTTGAGGGAAGTCTAGTAACGTCTAAGGTTGGCAGCTAGGATATAGTTGCAGTAATTCTGATGATGGCTCAGCTCATTTGTATGTCAGGCTACCTCCTGGGAGGAGTTGGGTGTCCTTTTCCTTTCTTGAGAGGAAGGCCTTAAATGACCTTCCGTTTTGGAATTGGTTCCAAAAATCTATAACTGCATGGAGTTGCCAGCCAGAGTTAGGTCTGCAAGGAGGGGGCTGGATTCTAGTCCCCCGAGGCAGGGGACGCCTCGTCTGTCTCTGAACTTGTGACTCCCGGTGTTTCCAGTAGGTGCTCAGTAACGTGTGCTGCTGAGCCACCACCCCCTTTCCTTGTAAAGGAGGAATCTTCTTTCCGTTTCCATATTTGCCTTCTCTGGACCTTTCATAGAAGTGGAATCCTACTCTGTAGCTTTTTGCATCTGACTTTGATTGAACATATGTGAAGGCTCAGCCGCATTGTAGTGTCTGTTAGTGATTTCGTTCCTTTTTGTGGCTGAGTCGCACTTCATTGTTCAGAGACCCCACAGTGTGTGCACCTGTTTCATCGCTCCATGGGCCTTCGAGCTGTTGCCACTTTCTGGCCGCCACGAATACTGCTGCGGTGAGCGTTTGTAGGCAGATGTTTGTGGAACTAAGTTTCCCTTCTTTGGGTGTGTACCTAAGAGTGGACTTGCTGGGTCCCTTGTAACTCTGTTGACTTGTTTGAGGACCCGCCAGGCCGTTGGCCAGAGCGGCTGCACCAGTGGACATTCCTACCAGCTTGTTTGCATCCTCGCCAACACTTGTTAAAGTCTGAGCTTTTGAGGAGAGCCGTCCTCGTGGGGCTGAGTCCTATCTCTTTGTGGCCCTGATTTGCATTTCCCTGATGGCTCCTTGTCCTGTTTTAAATCTCCTCATACTCTTTTTTGGTTGGTGCAGTGTTTTTCCACCACACACTTAGTTTCAGTGGCAGCATCCAGTCTTCCTTTCACTTTCCTGGGTCCGGCGTTGGGGGATGTGACTCCTGGCTTGAGTCCAGAATTAAACATTTTAAACATTCGCTTTTGGGGGACACAAGGACCATTTTATGAAGATGGCAGCCTCCCTAAGTTTCCTTAGTAAATGTTCAAGGTCGTGCGAATGCTGTGGGTGTGATGCGGTACAGACTTTCCTTCATTTCAAGGTTGAATGCCTTGGCTCAGGGTGTCCACTTTCCAACTGCCCACCTGAGCCTCTTCATCTGCTCTTTGGCCAGCGGCCACCCGCTGAGGAGAGCTGGAATTGGGGGCCACTGCTGGCATAGTAAGGACTCCCTTGCTGAGCACCGTAAGCACACGTGTGTCCGTGTGACCGTGCGTACGGATATTCACGTATAGTCTGTCATCAGATGAAGCCTGTGAGTTCTGCCTTTGTGCTGGTGAGGTAAGTGAGCTTGCATGACTGGCCCAAGGTTATCAAGCTTTTCAGAGGAACAACATTGGGTTAGTTTCCCCCACCAACAGGTGCTATAAAAACGTACAAGCCACAGACTGGGAGAAGATGTTTGCGAAACACAAGGCTGATAAAGGGCTTGTTTCCAAAATACACAAAGAACTCTCAAAAACACAAGAATAAGGGGCACCTGAGTGGGTCAGTTGGTGAAGCATTGGACTCGATTTTGGCTCGGGTCATGATCTCCTGGATTGTGAGATGGAGCCCCCTGTTGGACTCTGCACTGACAGTACCGAGCCTGCTCAGGAGTCTCTTCTACCCCTCTCCCTTGCTCTCTCCCTCTCTCTCACAATAAACAAACATTAAAAAAAAAACCACAACAATAAGAAAACAAAAAACCCAATTAAAAAGTGAGCAAAAGATCTGAGCAGACATTTTATTTCCTCTTCCCCCATCCCACCCGCCTCTCCATTCTGTAGCCGACCTGGGCTACTTTAGACCAGTGCTGTCCAAAGGAAATATGTGAATCACCAATGCCAGCCATGTGTATAGTTTTATTATTATTATTTAACTATTTTTGAGAAGGAGAATATGAGAGGGGGAGGGGCAGAGAGAGAGGGAGACACGGAATCCGAAGGAGATTCCAGGCTCTGAGCTGTCAGCACAGAGCCTGACTTGGGGCTCGACCCCCACAAACTGCGAGATCATGACCTGAGCCAAAGTCGAAAACTTAACCAACTGAGCCGCCCAGGTGCCCCTATAGTTTTAAATTCCTAGTCACCACATTAAAAAGGGTGTGGAGAGGGGCACCTGGGCAGCTTAGTCGGTTAAGTGCCCTACTTCGAGTCTGGTCATGATCTCCCAGTTTGTGAGTTCGAGCCCCACATCAGGGTCTATGCTGACAGCTCAGAGCCTGGAGCTGCTTTGGATTCTGTGTCTCCCTTTCTCTCTTTGCCCTTCCCCCACTCATGCCCTGTCTCTGTCTCTCTCTCAAAAATAAAGAAACCTTAAAAAAAAAAAAAACGACACAGAGAAAAAGTAAAAATCATTTTAATGTATTTATCTAACTTAGTATATACAAAGTATTATTTCAACATATGCACGATACAGTTGCTGAGATTTTACATTCTTGTTTTTGGTCTGAGTGTTCAGAATCCAGTGTGTATGTGATCCCTCCAGAACATCTCAGTTTGGACCAGTTCATTTTTGCGTGCTCAATAGCCACATCTGGCCGCGGCTACTATATTGGACAGCATAGTTCTGGAATATACCTCCTTCTTCCTTTTTGCATTACCCACTTCGTTTATAATCCCCACTCTCTTCCTTCTCCCGGAGAAGCAGAAGGTTTTCACGCGGCCGCTGCTGCACTGACTGCGATGGCAAATCTGCATCTTGCTTCGTGAGGGCAGGTGGCTTCTTCCCCACAGAGACCGAACATGCAGGATCACGTGTGTCTGTCGGTTTTGCCATCTGTCTGGACATCTGTCCTAGATTGAGCTGTGACCCCTAATCGCTGGGCCGGAGGCTTCCGCAAATCACTGGGCAGCTCAGGTGGAACGTTCTGCTGGGGGTGGCCTGCATCCTGGGCGCCACTCTTCAGCCTGCCGACCGGGGAGTGTGTGCGCGTCTGTAGGCGTGAGCCTTTCCCCTCTGGCTGCTGCGTTTCCAGTCTTCTGTGTCTCCTGTCCCAACTCTGCAGAGTGTGTGTCTGATGGCCCAGTCTCCACTGCCGAGCGCATAAGTCGGGGCCTTCTGGCCGGTGGGGTCGGAAGCTGCCTTACACGTACGTGAGAGAGAATTCCAGAAATGAGTGGCTGAGAAGATGGGTCTGTAACTCGTGGCGTCCAGGGAGCCAGGGCCTCTGGCACCCCTCTTTCCTGGGCCCCCCGCCTTTCCTTTCCGTCTCCGTGCACAGACCTCATCTGTAGAGCAGACCGTGTGGCCCGCGGTGCGGCTTCCTCTCCACGTCCACAGTCGGTCCTCTGTTTGTGGATTCGATAGTCCCAAATTTGCCTACTCACTGACCCGTTTGTAACCCGTGAACCAAATCTTGTGGCACTTGGGTGATCCTCTGCAGACAGGAGTGGGGTTGGTGGGTGAGGGGGGCGAATTTTTGAGTCGCCCGACATGCGTGTTCCTAGCTGGCATCTTTCTCGTGTTAGCTCTTCTGCGGTTTTTGTTTTTGTTTTTTTTTTAATGCCTATTTTTATTTTCGTGAGAGAGAGTAAGCAGGGGAAGGGCAGAGGGAGAGGAAGACAGAATCCCAAGCAGGCTCTGTGCTATCAGTGCAGAGCTGGATGCAGGGCTTGAACTCAGGAACTGTGAGATCCTGATCTGAGCCAAAACCAAGAGTCGGACACTTAATAGTTTGAGCCACCGAGGTGCCCCGCTCTTAAACTGTTAATAAGTGTCTTTTTCTCAGATAGCTGAGTGCCATGTTATTCTCATTTTGGGCTTTTGGGGGTGGTTTTGTTGTGTACAATGGCCCCCAAGGGCAGTCTGGTGTTCCTAAGTCTGTGATATGGCTTATGGAGAAGATAATAGGTGTTAGATAAGCTGTGTCTAGGCATGAGTTGTACGTAGTGCTGTTGGTTGTGAGTTCACTGTTAATGAATCAATGATCTGTATATATTAAAAAAAAACATTTTTGTAATGCTTCTTATTTTTGAGAGAGAAAGAGGGTGAGAGGGAGACACAGAATCCAAAGTAGCCTCCAGGCTCCAAGCTGTCAGCACAGAGCCCGATGCAGGGCTTGAACCCAGAGCCATGAGATCATGACTTGAGCAGAAGTGGGACACTTAACCGACTGAGCCACCCAGCCACTCCTCAACAATATACATTAAAATTAGTGGTCTTTAGGGGCGCCTGGGTGGCTCAGTCGGTTAAGCGTCCGACTTTCGCTTAGGTCATGATCTCGCGGTTCGTGGGTTCGGCCCCCGCATCGGGCTCTGTGCTGACTGCCAGCTCAGAGCCTGGAGCCTGTTTCAGTCTGTGACTCCCTCTCTCTCCGACCCTCCCCTGCTCACGCTGTCTCTCTCTCTCTCCTAGAAATAAAAAAAAATTAAAAAAAAAAAAAAAAATAAAATTGTTTAAAAAATAAATTAGTGGTCTTTAAACAGAAACACACACACACAAAACGAGGTTATATATTGATCATTTGATGAAAATGTCATGACCAGAGGTTTGTAAGAGCCTAACCCTGTATTTCTTCAAAAGCATTGGTTTGATATTTACTAATTCTTTTTTCTTTTTTGTTTTTTAATGTTTATTTTGAGAGAGACCGAGAGAGAGAGAACACACACACGCACGAGAGGGGGGTGGAGAGAGAGAGAGAGAGAGAGAGAGAGAGAGAGAGTCTTAAGCTCCATGCTCAGCACAGAGCCTGATGCGAGGCTCAACCTCGCTATTGGGAGATCATGACCTGAACTGATATCAGAAGTCAGATGCTCAACCACCTGAGCCACCAGGCGCCCCAAGTATTTGCTAATTCAGCATCGGTAGTGACTTTATGGAATATAACCACCATGATCGATAGACTGCGTGTCCATCTGGGGGGAAGACTCTGGTTCTGCTTTTTTCAGGGGTCCACCTCTTGGACCAAGGAAGTGAATTCTAGAAGAATGAGATAGGATCTAACCGGAAGGCAGTGGGAGGGCATGCATCTGGCTTCCTCTCTAGGCTTGAGAGACCGTCTCCTGCCACCCAGGCCACCTATCGGAAGTCTCATGGTGAAACACACAACCCAAAGTCCTGCTTCCAAAGCTTTCCACCTGCTCTTCCCAAGTCCCAGGAGGTGCCAGACCTCAGGTTTCAGAGGAAAGAAGGTCTGTTTCTTTAGCATTAGCCTCTTGTGCTGCAACGTAGTGAAAGCTTTTGGGGGAGCTGGCGTTGGAGGTGTGTGGTCAGGAGAACACATCAGGCTGCACCTGTCAGGCTGGTCACAGGCAGGGGCCACTGACTGGCCAGCTCTTTGCCTTCATTTGTCATTGCTTCATTCATTTCCCCCATTCATCCATTTAGTAACTTTATTGATAAACCAAGGGCAGTTGTTGAGAAAAATAGACATGATCTTTAATTTCATGGACATTGTTGGGGCGTGGGGCAGACATTGGTTAAATACGGACGTGAATGCATTTATAACAGAAACGAAGATGAGTTTTCCACTCCCTGAGTGCTCTGGGAGGTTTTGTACCTGATGAGGGCCCAGTAAATGGCCACCAGACGGATCCAGCAGTCTGGCTTTCCAGTCCCTCTGGCATGCTTTGCGGCTCAGAGCCACAACTGACCTGTGTCCCGGAGGGCAGGGGTCTGCGCTTCCTGGGGGCGATCCTGGGTGGTGGATGTGCTGTGGGAGGTCACGTGACCTGGCACACAAGAGCAGGGTTGGACTTGGACAAGCCTGGGCTTGACTCCTGGCTGTGCCGCTCTGAACTGGACGTCCCCTTTGAGTATCTATATCTGTAAAATGGGCACAGCGATGGTGGCTACCTTGTGTGTTGGTGTGCGGAGTAGAGGCTGGTATGTGAGGTCTGTAGCTCAGGCTTTTATGGGCAGTGTCGTCATTAGGGGGTGGCTTTGCTTACTGGGGTCCAGGACTTGGAAAGAGGCAGGTCTTTCCCAATGTCCGTCTCCTTCTGAGAAGGAGGTGCCTGGAAGCCAGTTTGGGGAAATGTACTTTAATCACCTATTGCAGTATAACCAACTGCATCACAACACTGGGCTTAACACTGTAATTCTGTGCATCAGGATTTGGGCAGGGCTGAGCTGGATGGGGGGTAATGGGTCCTACGTGGTGTCGGTTAGAGTCCTTCATGCAGCCCGTCCCGCTGACGGCTGGGCGGGAATTTCCAGGAAGGCTCTCCTCCCTTGTCTGCCCCTCAGTGCTCTTCCCTGCAGCCTCTTTGTCCCTCCCTCCGCATGGCTAGTTTGGGGTCAGAACTGGCACAGTGTGACTTCTGCCACATTCTTCTGGTCAAAGCACATCACAAGTCCAGCCCAGCCTCAAGGGTGGGGAAGCACATTCCATCCCCTAATGGCAAGAGTGGTGAAGAGTTGGTGGCCAACTTGGGTCAGCCAATGTCAGAGACGGTGGTGGCCAGAGTCGTCTCTCAGTGTCTCTGGGCCCTGAGCTTGGGTGTATCCAGAGGTGTAGAAGACCGCCCTGGTAAGAGGGTCCCCTCCATCAGGACAGACAGAGGGAAGGGATGGGGAGCCCAGGCCGGGGTCCCTGTGCTTGTGCCAAACTTGGGGGCTGGAGCACCGAGCGGGAGGAACGGGGTCGGATCCAGGGATGGAAGGTCTGTCTGCTGTGGGTTTTCTGTCCACTGTTGGATTGTTCTCCTCAGTGGAAAATGAAGTCTTTTGATTGGACCTGCTTGTTTAAGCGAACACAGGATGGGGATATAGTCTTAAGTGAGAGCATTGAGGAGTCAGAGTGTTGTTTCGGGATCAACCAGGTGGGGTGTAGACGGGATCACTCAGCAGGAGATGAAGTGTGGGGGAGGGGAGGGAGCAAAGACCCAGGCTCCTGTCCTGGGCCCACTGCTCCTGGCTGTTGTGACATTGGGCAGTTAGTTGATGGGAGCCCCTCTGAACCTCAGTCTCTTTGTCTCTACGGAGGGTATCATGGTGGCCCCCACCCCATACGGTTGGGGTGAGCTAATACACATCAGTTTCTAGCACAGGATTTGGATCAGAGTAAGTGCTCAGAAAATGTCAGCTGCCCGGAATAACGCTCACACGGAGTTCGCTTTCTCATCAGGGTAACGCTCACGGTGGGGCTACTTTTGCAGAGTAATTCGTGCCCACGTGAGGCTACCTTTCTGACCATGGCTGCTGTCTCTGACGATTTTTTTTTAATTTATTTTTTTATGTTTTTATTTATTTCTAGGGGGGAGAGAGAGAGAGACAGCGTGAGCAGGGGAGGGTCAGAGAGAGAGGGAGTCACGGACTGAAACAGGCTCCAGGCTCTGAGCTGGCAGTCAGCACAGAGCCCGACGCGGGGCTCGAACCCACGAACCGCGAGATCATGACCGAAGGAAAAGTCGGACGCTCAACCGACTAAGCCACCCAGGCGCCCCCGTCTCTGACGATTTCAACCCGACCTAACTCCTAGGACTAAACCTTGCCGGTGCGGAGGTTAATTGGCAAGTGTTTCATTTCTCCCAGTTAGGAAAGGAACGTGTGGTCATTGTTGGCCCTTGCAGCATTCAGAAGGCTTAGAATAAGCCCCCTGTGGTGACACGGCCTTGCGACGAGCATTATGCCGAAGGAGGTTGTGTGAGGGGGAGCAGTTTCTGTCTTTTCTGGACGGGGAGTAGGGAGGGGCCCTCCGCTGGAGGGTCTCTGCTCTCTCTGGTGGGCCCACACTAGGCAGGCCCCCTGACCCTCCACAGGGGGTCTCTGCCTGAGCAGGTTGGGGGTCCCCGCAGGACAGCCAGGTGCCTATGCTCGGCGGAGCGCTGTGAGTGCCCGGGGCAGATGATTGTGACCTTGGGGGATGTGTCCTTCCTAGAGGAAGCTTTGGGGGACCTGTGAGACCACGCTGGACAGCTTCCTGATTTGTGTCCTTAGAAGAGCCATGGCCGGGTGCCGGGTGCCTCCTGTGTCCACCTCTGACTGCCTTCTGTTCACTTGGGTTCCTGATCCTGCAAAGGCCAGGGGGGCTCGAAGGCCGTCTGGAAGACCGAGAGCCCACCTCGTTGTGGGGGATCGGGTGTTTTTTTATTTTTTAAGAAAAAATTTTTTTAATGTTTTATTTATTTCTGAGAGAGAGAGAGAGTGAGTTAGAGAGACAGTGTGAGCAGGGGAGGGTCAGAGAGAGAGGGAGACAGAGAATCCGAAACAGGCTCCAGGCTCTGAGCTGGCAGTCAGCACAGAGCCCAACGCAGGGCTCGAACCCACGAACCATGAGATCATGACCTGAGCCGAAGTCGGACGCTTAACCGACTGAGCCACCCAGGCGCCCCTTTGGTAACTTATTCTTAATGCCCCTCTGCAAAGGCATGAGCTTGCACACTCGAGCACGTGCGTGCGCACACATACACGAATGCAAACATACACAGGAGTATCACGTCCACTTAAAAATCAACACAATCTTCTTACCCACATTTGAGAACACATGGGCACTTCGTGGAATCCTTCTCCAGATTTACAGTTCATGAATTCTGTTCTTTGGGTGCTCGAAAACTATGAATGGTGTTCTCACCTCTTGATTAAGCTCGGAGGTGAGCTGTAGGAGAGCAGGTGCGTGGCCTGTTCTCCGTCCGACGAAGGAGTGGGTAGTGGTGGTCAGAAGGCAGACGGCCATGTGGCTGCAGAATGAATGTGTCCATTAGGGAGACACCAAGGATTCTACTGTCATGGAGAGAGGCATGTAGAGAGTAGTGGTTAAGAACCAGCACCCTGGGCCCACCCTGTCCCACTCCTCAAGGGCCCTCTCTCTGGCTCTGTGACCTTGGGCAACTGACTTCACGTCTCTGGCCTTTTTTTTTTCTTCACCCACAGAAAGAGGATAATCGACCTTGCAGATTGTGGCAAATTTTTAGTGAGTAAAGTGCCTTGTTCAATTCCCGGCAAACAAAAAAGCTGAATAAATGTAAGCTATTATTATTTGTAGGGGATTAAGATCATGGGTTTGGGCCAGACAGCCTGCATTCAAATGCTCCTTGGTGGGCGACCTTGGGCAAGTCATTTCACTTAGTTTATGCTTTTACTTAAAATAGGGGAGAATAGAGGCACCTGGGCGGCTGAGTCGGTTAAGCATACAGCTTTGGCTCAGCTCATGATCTTGTGGCTTGTGAGTTCGAGCCCTACATCAGGCTCTGTGCTGACAGCTCAGAGCCTGGAGCCTGTTTCAGATTCTGTGTCTCCCTCTCTCTCTGCCCCTCCCCTGCTTGCACTCTGTTTCTCTCTCTCAAAAAGAAAAATATGAACATGGGGAAAATAAAATGTCCACCGACTGACAAATGGATAAAGATTTGATACACACACACGCACATATATACACACAATGGAATATTACTTGGTGATCCAAAAGAATGAAATTTTGCCACTTGAAACAACGTGGATAGAACTAGAGTGTATTCTGGTAAGCGAAAGAAGTCGAAGAAAGACAAATACATGATTCCACTCATGGGGAGTTTAAGAAACATAACAGATGTATACAGGGGAAGGGAAGGAAAAATAAGATAAAAACACAGAGGGAGGCAAACCGTAAGAGACTCTTTACAGAGAACAAACTCAGGGTTGCTGGAGGGATATTGGGTGGGGCGAGGGGCTAGATGGGTGATGGGCATTACGGAGGGCACTTGTGATGAGCACCGGGTGTTGTGTGTAAGTGACGGGTCACTAAATTCTGCTGAAATCATTATCCCTCTATATGTTAACTAACTTGGATTTAAATTCTAAAAAATAGGGGAAAGTAGCATCCACGTCATCACATTGGAGGGGTTAAAACATGAGTCAGCAGAAAAGTGTCTGGCACATGGTAAGTGCTAGAGGCACAGTAGTAGTTGACCGCGATTTCGTTTTCAGGGCTCTGTTGGCATGTCCCCAGCCACCCCCAGACTTTGAGGCTCAGAACTGCAATGACATGTTACTTTGCACGGTCCACAGGCAGTTCTCCCTGGCCCTCCCCTACGGTTGCCCTCGGCCGGCTGAAGTTGTGAGATGCCTGGCTTACCCGGCTGGCGGTTGGTGCTGGCTGTTGGCTGGAGGCCTCTCCCCTCCTCCGGGAGGCTAGCCTGGCTTCCTACCGTGGCGGTCTCAGGGAAGCCTTCAGAGGGGCAGAAGGTGGGAGCTAGGACTCGGTCTCCTCTGACTGGTCAAGGCAGGTCACAAGGCCAGCCCAGATTCCGGGAGAGGGAGACAGACCCTTCTGCTTGCTGTGAGGCATGATGGCCGTGCCTTTCAGTGTCCCAGGGTGTCATCTTCATCCTTCATCACCATCATCTGGAGGGGCACTGTCCCCCACTCATGCAGGCGCTAGAGCGGTTTTTGAACACCTTTTGTCAATCTTATTTAGAGTGACCACAGCGCCAGTAGACCTCATTAGTGAAAGGCAAGTTCTCAAGGTACACCTGCTCTTCGTGAAGACGTCAGACGTGTATGCCAAACAGCAGAGGGTACGTGGTGATTCTTTGACTTAACACGCCTATCGAGGACCCACGATGTGTCAGGCTGAGGCCAGATGTGCAAAATCCAGACATGCGCCCTGCTGTCCTGGAGCCCGCGGTTTTAAGTCTCTTATTACTGGGCGAGAAAAAGGGGTTAAGTGAACCTCTGGGGTTGAGAACAAGAACTCAAAGGAGAAGTCAGAGTCTGAGAGGGAGAGCGCAAGATAGAGGGACCTGGCTGTCATCTCCCTGCTGCTTCCGACCACGTGACCTGGGCTCAGTCACTTCCTCTTTGTGGCCTGGGTTCTGATCTGTGAAGTGTGGAGGATAGTACTGACTGCATAGGGTCGCCGTGAGGATTCGGTGAGCTGGTGTGTGAGCTCTCACAATTGTTCTGGTCACTTCCACCCTCTGTGCCGCCTTTGGTTTCCTCCTTGGCGAGGGTGTCTCTGGCTTGGATTGCCTACGGCTTCAGTCAGCTCCTCCTGTGTCCCCATCAGGCGTGCGGCCCTAGCAATCTCGTGACATCGTGCCCCCCCCCCCCCCCCCCCCCGTGACTGGCCCATCCGGGTACCGCAGGCTTGTCTGAATGGGCGAACATCATTCTTCCCCCACCTGAGGCCAGGGATACCCTTTGGCTGCAGTGAAACAGAGCTCTCGGGGCCTCTGCTTCAGGACCATCTATCTGGAGGGGGCTGTGTTTCTGGAAGCCCCCGGGGCCTGGACGGCCACCAAGCCAGAGCCATTCCTCCTGGCACAGCCTTCATCACATGTGGCAGGCCCCATTGGGGGATGGTTGTGGTAGCTTCTGTGTCATGCCCTGTGTCCTGAGCTTCAAGGGAAGCCGAGAACTTCCTAGCCCATCACCCTGGCATCAGGGAGGAGGGTGGAGGGCAGCGTCATGGCAGATGGAACATCAGTGGGGAAGGTTTGCTTCCTCTTCCATAAGTTAGTGCGATCTCCTAGTATTTTTTAAAGTTTGGGTGAGGGACTCTTAAAAGCAAAAGCAAAAACTAATACTAACTTGGGGTATTCCCAGTACTGTCATTTTAGTTCATTCTCCCAGCCTCCCTTCCCCCCTCAGCGGGTTATAATATATCTCCTGATTTACAGTTGAGGAAGCCAAGGCTCAGAAAGGTCCACGGTCACACAGCCAGCGAGGGGCAGGGTTGGGGTCCACAACTTAGTCTGCTGGCCTCTGAGGTTTGCTGGGGGCTGACAAGGCTTGAGCGTGTGACACAAATCCTCTGTGGGGCTCAAGGCTGCTTCGAGGGGGTTGCATGGGGTGAGTGGAGGCTGGTCTGTGTCCCTTCCAGAGCCAGGTGACTGGGCAGAGTTGGCAGGAGGACCCAGGAGTCCCCTTCTACAGCCAAGCTCAAAGGCACCGAGGATTAGGCCCAAGCACCCAGGAAGCCTGAGGCCTAGCCAGGCACATCTCCTGACTCCTTGTCCAGTGCTCTTCTGCCCTTCCTTGGGGGACACAGTCACCTGACCTGGGACATCTCAGGAAGGCTGGACTGTGTCCCATTGTAGTTTTTTATTTTTATTTTTTAAAAAAAATTTAATGTTTATTTTTGAGACAGAGAGGGAGCAGGGGAGGGGCAGAGAGAGGGAGACACAGAATCCAAAGCAGCTCTAGGCTCTGAGCTGTCAGCACAGAGCCCGATGTGGGGCTTGAACCCATGAACCATGAGATCATGACCTGAGCTGGTCAGATGCCTACCATTGTAGTTTTTTAAAATTACCTGGCTGCAGTTTTTTGTTTTTGTTTCCTTTTTTTTTCTTTTTGGGTGACAGAGAGAGAGAGCGAGCGAGCACACACATGTGCAACTGGGGGAGAGGGACAGAGGGAGAGAGAATCTTAAACAGGCTCTAAGCTCAGCATGGAGCTGGATCCCATGACCCCGGGATCATGACCTGAGCTGAAATCAAGAGTTGGACGCTCTACTGACTGAGCCAACTGGGCATCTTGGGCTGTGGCTTTATTTTGCAGTAGAAGAGGAACACATGTTGATTGTAGAAACTTTGGAAAAATATAGAAAAGCACAGATAAAAGGAAAATCTATCCCATTGCCTACCATCCAGGGATCACTGGAACCAACCAAGAATTTTATTGCTTTTCTATAAAGATGTTTAATTTCAGGGCACCTGGGTGGCTTAGTCGGTAAAGCGTGTGATTTTGGCATAGGTCATGATCTCATGATCTGTGAGTTTTAGCCCCATGTCGGGCTCTGTGCTGACAGCTCAGAGCCTGGAGGCTGGTTCGGATTCTGTGTCTCCCTCTCTCTCTGTCCCTCCCCCGCTCATGCTCTGTCTGAGGTATAACTTGTGCAATGATATGCACACATTTAAAAAAATTTTTTTATAAATTTATTAATTTTGAGAGAGAACAGGGAGGGGCAGGGGAGGGGGGGACAGAGGATCCTAAGCAGGCTCTGCGCTGTCAGCACAGAGCCCGACGCTGGACTCGAACTCACGAACTGTGAGATCATGACCTAAGCTGAAGTCGGACGCTTAACCAGCTGAGCCACCCAGTCGCCCTCATATGCACGCATTCTAAGTATAACGTGTAGTATGCTTTGATGCATGCGTAATCACCATCCTGATCAGACAGCATGTCTGTCCACCCAGAAAGTTCCATCCTGTCCCAGTTAGTACCCTCTCCCCAGGCAACCCCCGACCTGCTTGCTGCCTCTCTAAGCTTGTTCTGTTCTAGAATTTCACATCCAGGGAATGATGCACCATGAGCTCTTTCGTACTTGGCTTCCTGCGCTCAGTGTAACGCTCGAGGCCCATCATGCTGTTGAGGGTACTGGTGGTCTGTTCTTTTCTGTTGTTGAGTAGTGGTCATGTGTTTAGTCTCCTCGTGGTGACCCCGGGCGCCTCCGTCTCCCCTTCTGCCGAATGGGGGGGCCTCTCACCCACATCATTGGGTTGTTAGGGCTCCGTGAGCTCCTGTGAGTGGTGAGAAGAAGGCCGGGCGCGCAGCAAGGGCTTCGCGGGGTGGTGGTGGTGATTGCTGGTAGTCAGGACAGTTTCGGTTATCTGTTGCTGTGTGACAAATGGCGCCGACGCTTAGTGGCGGATATGGGAGTTTCCAGCTTGGGCTCTTTCAGATAACAGGGAGGAGGGAATAAAATAGTTAAAAACAAAACAAAACAAAAAAAAAACCAGCCTTCGTGGCTTCTGCCTTTGTCCTGGGCTCACATACCATGTGCCTTGGTGAGTGGCTAAGAGGCAGCCACTGCAGAGATGGGCAGGTTTGGTTTTGAGGTGGGTCCTGGGGACTCTGATCTGCTCAGCACTGGCCCTGCCTCTCGCCCCGTGTCCTTCTCTGAGTCTGGCTCTTGTCTTTCTGGATAGACCCACCAGTTGCCTCATTTGAGCCTCAGGAAGTGGCCTCTGTACAAAAAAAAAAAAAAGCAGCGGGTGGTAAGCTCTCGGCCAAGTGAGCAGATCACTGGAGCACAAAGCTCCAAAATAGACCTTTCTCTGAAGGCCCCGGACCGGTGGGGGGTGGGGGGGTGGGGGGGGTCAGAGGCAAATGCTTTGCATAGTTTCTTGCCCAAAAGGAAAGGTTTTATTCTGAACAGCTTTTTGAGATCAAAAGAAAAAAATATCTCAAGAAGATCCAAGCTGTTGATTGTTTGATTTTTTTTTTTTTTTTTTTTTTTAGCAGCACAGTGAGAGCTAGACAAGCCTGGGTTCAAATCCTGGATCTTCTGTTTGCAGGCTGTGTGTTCTTGGGCAAGTTCCTTGAGCTCTCTGAGCCACAGTTTTCCCCTGTGTTAACTGGCAACGTTGAGCTCAGACCCTCCAGCGTGTATGTAAAGTACCTTGTACTGCATTTGAAACGTGGAAAGGAAGCTGCCTGCGAATAAGGATTGTCTTTTTTTTTTTTTTTTCCCCTTTCTTCTCTTTCCTGATCCCAGAACTTGTCCCTTTGTGTTAGCTGCCTGTGTGGTAGGCAGGAGGGGGGGCGGGCAAGCTTTGGGTTTCCTGGGAAGGTGTTTCCAAAACCATCTTTGAAATAATCCTCTCCTGCCTGCGCGTCACTGGAGAGGAGTGAAAGGTAGGCATATAGAGTAGGCGTGAATCATGGCCCCAAAGAGGTCCAAGTCCTCATCCCTGGGACCTGCAGATGTGTTATCTGGAGTGGCAGAGGACTTTGCACGCGTGATTCATTTAAGGATGGGGAGATCATCCTGGGTGGTCTGGGCAGGAGCGGGGCCCTTAGGAGAAAGAGGCAGGAGGCTAAGAGGAAACAGAGGCAGCAGGAGAGGAAGGGCCATGAGCCTAGCAGTGCAGCCAAGCTGCTCATGGGCAGGTCGGGGAAGCCGGTAAGTTTATGGCACTTTGTTACAGCAGCCGAAGGAAGCCTCACATGCTAGGCTTATGTTACCAGGGTTCATGATGTGACCTCTATTCACGTTTAGGTTTTCCACCTTCTGACTTGGATGTTTAATCGGATGTGGGGTATTCAGGCTGCCCCAGGGCCTGGCCGTGGAGCTTGGGCCCGCGTGGGCAGGTGGCTGCGAGCCCCTGGGGCCGGGGTGGCTCTGCAGAGGCGTCCTCTGTCTTCCTCTCCGCAGCAGGAAGAGAGCCGCCCATGCTCCCCGAGGCTGGAGGGTGTGTGCACTGCCTCCAGGCTGGCATCCAGGTGGGGCACAGCCGGACGGCTGCGCTGGCCGCGTTGGTGTCCAAGGCACGTACTTCCCTATCTGCTGTGAGTTTGTGTTTTAAGGCTCGCAAACGACTGCCGTAGAGCTATGTGGCTGCAAGCAAGCCTGGAGGCTGCGAGGGTCAGAGGCCACGGCCACTTCCTCGGGGGAGCAGGCCCGGGCTCATCTCCGTGACCCTCTGTGGGGATCCTGTTCGGGTCTGTGTGGGGCCCTCTTCCCTGTCGCTCCGTGCTGTGTTTGTGAGGTGGGGGAGTGTTGGAGGTGGCATCCAGGTTCAGTAATAACTGTTGAAGTCGAGAAACCACACCGGTGCTGAGAAAGGCAGCCTGTCCCATGGCCGGGGTCATCTTGCGGGTCCCATCGTGTGGCCTCTGCCCCTTCAGGGCCTCCACTTTCACTGGATGCTGACTCCCCCTGTAGGCAGAATCCCAGGGTTCCCAAAGGTGTCCCTGTCCTGGCCCTGGAGCCTGTGAGTGTGGGAGCTCACACAGCAGATGTGATGGAGTTAAGGAGCCGGAGGTGGGAGGTGACCCTGGGTGATGGGCTGGGCCCCATGTCCTCACCACCATCTGTAAACGTGGAGGAGGGAGGCAGAAGGTCAGAGTCCAAGATGGAACGATGCTGGTGCTGAAGATTGAGGAGGGGCCTGAAAGCTGGAAAAGGCAAGGAAACCGATTCTCTCCAGAGCCTCCGGAAGGATGTTAGTCTGTGGGCTCCCTCGTTGGAACACCGATCTGTAGACCTAGGCGACCGGACCTTTGTGTTGTCATAAGCCAGTCCATTGGTGGTCACTTGACAGAGTGGTCACGGGAAACGAATCCCCCCCAAACATGGATCTCCATCGAGATGCCTTTCCTTGGCCTGTTCGGTGAGTATCTATCGAGCACTGGCCATGTGCTGGACACTCTACTGGCGTCGAGGTCCCCGAGTTGAGTGAAGCGAGGCCCTGGCCCTCAGGGCTCACTGTGTAAGTGGGGGGAGAGTGAGACAAGGCGAAGATGCTACCGAGGGACATGCAGCATGCCGTCAGGTTGTGCGGAAGGATGCAGGGTTCAGACCAGGGCCACAGCGGGGCTCTCAGGAAAAGTCATGGAGTGAGAGGAACATGGAGCTTGCAAAAGGGGCTCTAAGTTCTCTCTCCTTGACCACCTAATGAGTTCGTCAGACTCAACCTGTCCAAAATGGAATGTTGGACTGTGTTGCCAAAAAAAAAAAAAAAAAAAAAAAATTAAGGCCTTCCACTTAATTTTTTCTTTAGGATTTTATTTGGTTTTTTTATTTATTAAAAAATTGTTTTAATGTTTTATTTATTTCTGAGAGAGAGAGAGAGTGTGAGCAGGGGAGGGGCAGAGAGAGAGGGAGACACGGAATCTGAAGCAGCTCCAGGCTCTGAGCTGTCAGCACAGAACCCGACGCAGGGCTCGAACCCACGAACCATGAGATCATGACCTGAGCCGAAGTCGGATGCTTAACTGACTGAACCACCCAGGCGCCCCTAGGATTTTATTTGTAAGTCATTTCTGCATCCAGCATGAGGCTCAAAGTCAGAACGCCAAGATCAATAGTCACATGCTGCGCCGACTGAGCCCCAAGGCTTTGCCGCTTAAAACCTGCACTGTGCACCCCACCGCAGTGAGAGGTGCACTACCCCTCACTCAGTTACCCACACGGAGTCCTCCTGACCCCTCTCTGTTTCACCTCCGGGCCTGTGGGTTTTAGCCCTTTTTGGAGACCTGTCTTCCCCCGCCAGGGGCAGGGCTCTAGAATCCCAGCTACACATAGAGGGGACAGAGAAAGCTGTCAGTACAACCTGTCTGTTTCTACAGGCAGCAGGGGCCAGTAGGCATCACGGCCAAAGGAGTGCCCACCAAAGACGGACTTGATAGGTTCAAATTCCAGCTTTGCACCTGCCGGCGTGACCTTGAGGTCAAGTTGCTTCACCTTGTGTGCCTCTGTCTCACTGATGAAAATGGATCAACAGTGAGACCCATGCCTTAGAGATGCTTCAGAATTGAATATGTTAATTTATAAAAAGGACTCAGAATAACAGGTTCAGTAAATGGTGGTGGTAGTTGATGGAGAAGCCGCTTACTGTGTCCTCCGAGTGGTCTTGTTAACCTCCGTCCTTGGTTGTACATCCTTCTATGCGCCTTGACGAATCTACCCATGTTCCAGAGCGGGAAACAGAATCTCAAAAAGTAGCATGACCTTCCTGAAGCCACTTAGCTGAAAGAGCTCTGCTGTGAGTTTTCCAGTATATCTATCAAGGCAGCCTGAGACCATTTTGAGCAACTCTTAGTGGTTTTTTTTTGTTTTGTTTTGTTTTTTAATTTTCTTCCCATATCCCTTTGGAAATCTTGGATTTTACTGCTGGAGTCTGCGACAACCTATCTGATAACAGAAGCCGGACACGTGGCCCAGAGCTTGTCTCCGCACGCAGCCCCCTTAGTTCCCATGAGGAATTGCCTCGTGCTTCATGAATTTTCTGTCACTGTGCTTGTGTGGCCTAAGGAGGCACTTCCCTGTTGACCTTATGCTGAAATGAAGACTCCCTGGACTTTTTCATGGCGTGCAAGGGAAGCCACCTAGTAGGCTAATGTCTACATGTATAAAGGTTTGATGTTGTGGAGCACCAGCTGCTTCTGCATAGCTGCAGTTAAGTTTGCAGCCCCAAGAATACAATCTTCCATTTATTGGGGCACCTGGGTGGCCCCTGGTTAAGTGTCTGACTCTTGGTTTCGGCTCAGGTCAGGATCTCACAGTCCTGAGATGGAGCCCCACGTTGGGTTCTGCGCTGATTATGCAAAGCCTGCTTGGGATTCTCTCTCCCTCTCTCTGTGCCCCTCCCCTGCTCCCCTGCATGCTCCCTCGTGCTTTCAAAATAAATTTTAAAGAACTTAAAAAAAAACTTCCATTTATTGTTTTAAAAATCCAACCTCAGGGGCGCCTGGGTGGCTTAGTCGGTTAAGCGTCCGACTTTAGCTTAGGTCATGATCTCGCGGTTCGTGGGTTCGAGCCCCGCGTCGGGCTCTGTGCTGACTGCCAGCTCGGAGCCTGGAGCCTGTTTCAGTCTGTGACTCCCTCTCTCTCTGACCCTCCCCTGCTCACGCTGTCTCTCTCTCTCTCTCCTAGAAATAAATAAAAATATTAAAAAAAAAAAAAAAATCCAACCTCGTCTGTTCCAGATGAGGGATGAGGGATCAGAAACTCAATTACTTGTAAGATACAAGGCCGATGACCTAAATAAGAGGAATGACGGGGTCTCAGAAAACATAGGGGCCGTAGGATGGGTGAGATGCCAGGGTGGGTGGGAACCGTGGTCAGCGGGGAGCCCACGAATGCCTGTAAAGGATGGGCACATCGTACCCCACTCTGCAGGCTCCGGGTCAACAGATGTGAGGCTGAAAACCTAGGTCGTTACTGTAAAGTCTCCTTGTCGCTAACGACTCAATTGAACAGAGAAATGATAGGATCTTGACCCGACAACACAAATCGGCTGCCAGATGCCGTTCCCCAGACAATGGTTTCTAAAGTCTGTGCGACTGTGGAGGGTTTTCGTGATGATGATTATTGAGTGGCACGTGGTGCCTCCCCCTCTGCTTATATGAGTCACAGTTTTGATCGGTAGCTCTCAGGGCTCTGGAGAGGACGCTGGGAAGATCTACCTGGGTGGCTTCCTGCAAGTTGTAAAACTCAGCCAGGACTCCGTTCCTACCTGGGCAGCTCTAGACTTCCAAGTCCACCCTGAAGATGGATCGATGCAACATTTCCCAGAGTGTCTAGTGCTGGCTGTGTCATGTGGAAGGTCGATTGAATGTGGATTTCTTTCCTTTCAATTTGCATTCCTTCTCTCTGCCAAATCTCGGATTTAAGAAAAAGAAAAAAGGAGGGGGAGTGGGGGCGTTGGGTGGCTCAGTCAGTTAAGCGTCTGACTTCAGCTCAGGTCATAACCTCAGCGCAGAGCCTGGAGCCTGTTTCAGATTCTGTGTCTCCCCATCTCTCTCCAACGCCTCCCCCGCTCAAGCACCTCCCCACCCCGGTCTGTCTCAAAACTAAAAAATAAACAGTAAAAAAAGTTTAAAAAAAGGAACTGAGAAGGGCCAGAGTCTAGGGGTTCATCACTGGAGGCCTCCTGCCACCTAGCCCACAGTTTTGGTTTCTTACTTGTGTTGGTTTTGTTCACACTTGGCTTGAGTCTGGAGATGCACCAGGGCAAGGTAGCACATGTAGAGGGAAGAGTAAGTGCTGCGAGGGAACGGGTTCTGAATCATGGTAAGTGCCAAGGCCCTGTGGCCAGAGCACATTTGCTGTGTTTAAAAAAAAAAAAAAAAAAAAGGCAAGGAGAATGGTGGGAACAGAGTGGCTGGAGATGAGGACTGTGAGCTATGGGCGTGTGGCCATTATAGAGATTCTGCTGTATCAATTGTTTTGTGTTTTTCAGCTATTTTTTTAAGCAACGTATTATTCAATATAATAATTATAAGATGAACTATATGTGACTTATCTCACATTTGTCTTCCCAGGCATTCTTCTCTCCTCGGGTGGTTTCTTTGCTCTTCCTTATGGCTTGCCCAGCTCTCAGCATTTTGCTTTTGTCACTTGAATAATCATTCAGGAAATTTCTCCCAATTCAGCTGACGCAGAAAGTCTAATACACGCTCTTTACTGATTTCATAACAACCCACAGTGTGGCTGAACCACAATTAATTTGGCTATTGTATCTTTACTATGTAGATTATTTTTGGGTTTTTTTGTTGTTTTTTGTTTTTCTTTTTTTTTGCCACTGCAAATAGACAAAGGGGCCTCGTTCTTGCCCATTTGTTACAAAAGAATAATATCTGGCTCACAAATTCAAGCAATAGGAGAATTTGAAAAAGGTTTTTTCCTTCCTTCCCCCAAATCCTGAAGGTAATAACCACGAATGTATTATTTTAATGTTTTGTTTTTAAGTAATCTCCACACCCAACGTGGGGCTCGAACCCACCACCCTGAGATCGAGCGTTGCATGCTCTGTCAACTGAGCCAGACAGGTGCCCCAAACGTCAGTGTATTTTTAAACCCATCTTTCCTATGTGTGTGTCCACCTGTACACATGCACACTTAGGTACGTAAGTTTACGTATAGCTTTTTAAACACCAACAGGACCACATGATGCGTATTCTGCAGTTTGCCTTTTCCCCCCTGGGCAGCTGCCTTGTCCGTACACATGGGTCTGTTTCGTTCTTTCTGGATGCCTGAAGGGGGTTCCAGAGGGTGGCTGCACTGCTGGCCAGGAGGTCATTTCTAACCAGCCAGCCTGGAAACCGCCACCCCCACCCCCGTGGCTGGATCTTTGTGCACCTGTGCTGAGCCTTCTGCAGGCTGGGCTCCTGGAAGTGGAATTCCCGGGTGTGCACGGAATGTTCTAACAGACGGTGTCCTATCCCCTGATGAGGCTCTATCTCTTCACTACAGCCTGGCTTCAGAGGGCCCATTGAATGGATTCTCTTGGGAACGTTGAATCTCTCTAATGTTTCCAGACCAGGAATTGTCGGGGAATCCTAGAATCTGGGTTTTAACGCTGATGAGAGATGTGTTTCCGCCTGCCCTTTTCTGCTTCTCTGGTATTCATCTCTTTGTGAGCTTTTATTTCTTTCCACTATTTTAATGGGTGTTTGAGTTCTTATTTTGTTTTTAAAGTTTATTTATTTTGAGAGAGAGAGTGCATGTCGGGGAGGGGCAGAGGGGGTGCGGGGAGAGAATCTCAAGCAGATTCTGAGCTGTCAGCACAGAGCCCAGCGTGGGGTCTGAACCCATGAACTGCGAGATCATAATGTGAGCCAAAGTGAGACACTTAACCAACTGAGCCACCCAGGTGCCCCAGTGTTTGAGCTTTTATTTTTTTTATTTAAAAAAAATTTTTTTTTTTAAATTTATTTCTAGGAGAGAGAGAGAGACAGCGTGAGCAGGGGAGGGTCAGAGAGAGAGGGAGTCACAGACTGAAACAGGCTTCAGGCTCCGAGCTGGCAGTCAGCACAGAGCCCGACGCGGGGCTCGAACCCACGAACCGCGAGATAATGACCTAAGCGAAAGTCGGACGCTTAACCGACTAAGCCACCCAGGCGCCCCTGAGCTTTTAAATTATGAAATATTTCAAACACATAAAGCAGAGCATAGAAAATAACATAAATGAAACCTATGCACGGTGATGGTTTTACCAGCTCAGCGTTTTCTTCATCACATTTGCTTGAGATCTTTTTAAACTAAATGTTAGAGAAACGGCTATAAAGCTTCTGTCATTTTTTTTCTAGAAATAACCATTTTGTAAGGTGGTTGTGCACCCTTCTCTTTGATATTTAACACTTCCTATCTGGACTAACTGGAATCACAGTACCCATGGTAGTTGGTTTGTGTCTTTTAAATCAATTGTTACCATTTGTATACATTTTTAATCTTTTTGCAACCTTTTTCCTGCTTCGTGTTTTTTTTAAGATAAACTTTTAATTTTAGGATAATTTTGGATTTACGGAGAAGCTGCAAGGCTAGCACAGTTCCCATATACCTTTCTCCCTCCGCCTTCCCTCCAACCTCTGGTACTTGATAAATTTGTCCTAACCAGGAAATTCACATTGATAATGTGCCTGTTAACTCAGCTGTAGAGTTTATTTGGATTTTACTGGTTGCTATATTAATGCCGTATTTCTGTTCCAGGATCCATTCAGAATACCTCATTGCATTGAGGGGCTTTGAGTTCTCCATGTGAATATGAATAGATGGTTTCGACGACGGGAGCCAGTGTGCCCTCTCTCCCGACGCTGGGCATTCCCGTTGGGTTCCCTTTCTCATTTGCAAGCAGCGCTGCGTTTGGCACGGGTGGGCGTTTCTCGCGCGTCTATACTGAGAAGTAGGATCGCCCTGCGGGAGGGAGTGTGCCTCTCCAGGAGAATCTGTGATTGCCAAGCACTGTCCAGGGGCCTTGCGCGGCCTCTGGACTGAGTCCCTGCTTGGTGCCAGGCACTTTCCTGAATGCTGTGGTTATAGAAACGAGCAGGAAGGTGGAACTAGATAATGGCAAGACCCCTTGCCCTGGGCTGTGTCGAGGGGCTGCATCGAGGGACAGGGCAGGTGCGAAGACTGTACAGGTACGGGCTCCAGGCAGGTGGATGTATAGAGGCAGAGCTGGTGTGATCTGAATGTGTAGGCAGGGCAGGTGAGATGGGCAGGCAACGGGGAACATAAAGGCTCCAGGGAGCACACACACGTACAGTGTGTCCCAGCCAGTGACCTCTGGCTCCTTCTAGAACACGCCATGCACTTTCCCTCTTGGGGCCTTTGCACTTGCTGTTGGCTCTCCTTGAGATATTCTTCTCCAGACACGCATATGGATCTACTGTCACTTTCTTCAAGCCTCAGCTTAGAGAACACCTCTTCTGGGGAGGCCTCCCTGATCGTACCCGCTACTAGAGCTCCTCCCTTGCCCTGTCACCCACAATGCCTCACTCTGCTTTGGTTTAATTCTCAAAGCACTTAATGCTACCGGATGTAATGGGTACTGAGGTGCTTATCTGTCCCCCTTCGGATGGAATTCCTTGAGGGCAGGGATTTGGACTGCTTGGTAAGGCCGCCTCCCACAGCTGTCTGGGCACGTGGGCCCTCGGCAGCTCTGGGCTGGGTGAATGAGTGGATGGGCGCTGCCCACGGGGGATCGCAGCAAGCCTGTAGAGGCAGCTTTGTGTAACGCGCTCTCTGGGCTCCTCGATGTGAGCTCCTGTCCCCTGAAGCCCTGCTGCTGCCCCGTGAGCCTGGTCCTGCCCTCCTGTGCCCATCATCAGGCGATGAATGGAAGCCAGAGGCTCTGTGGCTGTGACCTGTAGGGCTGGGGTTTGGAGCTTTTGCCTGACTCCAGACTCCAGGTTGGAGCCCAGGCCTGGGCCCTGGTGAATGGTGGGCCAGGGGCGGTCAGGTGATGGGTTTCGTGCCTCGGACGAGTGTTCGTGCCCCCGCCCGGGGCTGGACTCGGGTTCTTGTACCGAGGGGACTTGGGACAGCCCGGCCTGGCCTGGAGTGCGTTGGGGGGTGGAAGCCTCTTGCCCCGATCTCTGAAAGGGAAGGAAGACTCTCACCTTCTAGCTCTCTGTAACAGGAACTGCCACCCCCCCCCCCCACCCCCTGACCTTGGTTTGCAAAACTGAGCCTGGTGGGGAAATGAAGGGCTGGCTTGCTAACCACAGCGAAGACTCGCTTGCAGAGGCAAAAGCAGGGGAGGCAGGGCCCTTCCCCAGCAGAAGGGATCGGCTTCTGCAGGGCAGCCTCTTCCTGGAACCCCTCGGGCCTGCCACGGGGCTGGGAGCTTGGAGCCAGTTAACAGCTGGGGGCTGGATCGCCTTCTGACCTCAGTCTCCTCTGTTCAAGGGGAGTGATGATAACACCATTGTGGCGATAGGGAGCACAAATGAGGAAATGGATGTCGAGCCTTCTCCCCGCGCCTGATGCTGCAAACGCTTGGGGGGGGGGGGTTAGCCATTAGTATCGTGGCGGTGGACACACTCAGCATCCCGCCCTTGGCCTCCGCCCCGCACGGTAGCCGCTTTTTTTGGAATAACCCTCAGGTTAGACAGCAGAGGCGTAAAGGCACGTCTCTCAGTGCCTGCTCCTCTGTCCCTTCTCGAACACAGTTCGGCATTTTAGTTGAACTTCTGGGAGCAGTCTGAGAGTGAGTTGCCTGGTGGCCTGGCGAGGGCCAGATCCGTTCCTGTATAGCTGAAGGGGATCCTTGGGTCTGGCGGGGGGACCGCGGGTGTCCCGTGAGCCAGCAGGTTGAGAGCAGGAAGGCGTCGCCTTGCTGAAGGAGCCAGCACACCCCCGACCACGGCCCTGTGCGCACTCAGCTCGCATGGTGCTGGGGCCCCGGCGCCAAGCCAGGGCGACAAGTAATTACAGTAACTATGAGAACCAGAGGAAAGAGGAAGTTGAGAAGCGGAAGGGAGGCCTTCCCTGGAGAGGGGACTTGGGCTGAGCCTTGAGCCGGGAGGGGTGCTCTTGGGTCCTGCTGTAGAATTCCTCGGAGGACCCGCTGACCCCCTGACAAGAGGATCAGCCCGGGGTTTGGGGCTCAGGGACCCGGTGACGGCTCGCGGGCCCAGGATCAAATCCCATCTAGGCCGAGGGGTCCGGTGGGCCCTGCCTGGGTGTGTGGGGTGTTCACCCTGGGCCACCCATCGGGAGGGGCTGGGGGAGACCAGGGCCTTCTCTGTCCACGTCCCTCGGAGCCCCTTCCCCATGGCCGTGTGGCTCTGTCAGCAGTGGAGGGGGTCCTGGCCCACATGGCCCAGTCCCGGCCGGCGAGGTGGGAGGGCCTCACCCTGAGGGGAAGTGTCTGGAAACCCCCGGCCTGTCCTGTTAGTCATTAGCAAGGTAGGGAGGTATCTCTGCGTCTCTTATCTAACAACTGTCTCTGGCAGCAGGAGCCCGAAATACTCCTGGCGTCTCTCTCTCCACCTGCTGAGACTTGGTTTCAGAGAAAGGATCCGCTGTTAGCTGGATTCCAACCCGGTCATCCCAGGGTTTTCTGAGAGGCCGTGGTGGAAGCAGCTCTCTCGAAAATGGAAGAAGGAAGGGTAAAGGGCCAGGCCACCTTGCCCACGGCTCTCGGCGCGGTCTCTGTGAGATGCCCGTGCGTCACCGCCCCGCAGCCCTTGGCCTCAGGGCCCAGGCAGGTGGCCGAGGGAATGACTTCAGTTTCCTGAGCCAACTCTGGAAAATGGGGGTCTGTTCCCAAGGTTGGCAAGAAGAGAGAGGAGACGGTGAAGTCATCTCTGGCACCTAATAAATATTCTGTAAGGAGCTTCTGGTCTGTTCTCCACCCAAAGCGGGTGCTTCTACCCTGGGCTTGACCTTGGCACGGTTCCATTTTCTGCTGGTGGGGTTGGTGGGTCCCTCTGTGTGAGCGCCTCTGTGTGGGAGCCTGGGTGATGTTCGGGAACCCCTGGCTGCGGGGCTGGACGGGCAGGCTCGGACCTCCAGCGCACTCAACCTGCTGAGGCCTCTGTTTGCTCCTCTGTAAAATGGACGGGCTGGTGATAGTGACCACTTAGCTTTTAGGGCTGCACGAGGCATCTCTGAGATAATGGATGCCAAGCACTGGATTGGGTTGTTGTCGTTTCTTTAAATGTGTATTTATTTTGGTGGGGGAGATTTTGATTGGGGGAGGGAGGGGGGGAGAGAGAGAGAGAGAGAGATACTATGAGCAGGGGAGGGGCAGAGAGAGAGAGACTGAGAACCCCAACAAGGTGGGATGCATGGGGATGTGAGGTGCTTAGCAAGGAGCCTGACGCGGGGCTCGATCTTACAATCGTGAGATCATGACCTGGGCTGAAATCAAGAGACGGACACCTAACTGACTGAGCTGCCCAGGTTCCCGTTGACTGGTGTTGTATGACCAGGGGCTGTCAGAGGTGGTTCCCTTTGCAGTCTCTGATCGAGTCAATGGGAATTCCCATTGGTTGGGTATTAGCATGGCTTTTGTTTTTTCTTTCTTTCTTGATACTTTGTATTTTTTATAGTTTGAGGTAAGTATAGGTTCACATAAAGTTGCACGAATACAGAGAGACCTGATAAGGGCTTCGGGGCTAGGATCCTTGCAGGGACCCTCCTAAGAGGAAGAATCCAACGGGACTCAGCTGGGCAGAGTGACATCGGAACCCCAAGAGGGTTGGGTGGGGGCGTCTCCTTGGAAAAGAATTCCTCCTTCCCGTGCTGTGGTTAAGAGTACAGGCTTGGGGGGAGCCTGGGAAGCTCAGGGTTGAGTGTACAACTTCAGCTCAGGTCATGAATTCATGGTTCGTGAGTTTGAACCCCACATCGGGCTCCCTGCTGTCAGCACAGAGCCTGCTTCAGATCCTCTATCTGCCTCTCTCTGCCCCTCCCCCACTCATTCTCTCTTCTCTCAAATAAACAAATTTAGAAAAAAACAACAGTAGGCTTGGGAGCAAGACTGCTGGGGGTGAAGTCCTGGCTCAACCAGTGTAGCCTTGAAAAGTCACTGAATCTGCCTCCGCTTCCCCTTTTTGGGGTGTGGATGGCGAGGTCAGCTTCGCGTGAGCGTACCTGTGTCAGGATCCCTGGCATACTGTCTGGCTGTACTAGATGTTTTTGTAAATGTGGCTCCTCTTCTCTTTTCCCTGGCCGCCTCTGAAGCCCAGGGGTAGGTAGGAAGATGAGGACTGGCATTTTCCATGGGAGCATTCAGCGTCAGTCAGCCTCTAGAACTTTCTCTGCCCCGATGGGTCAGTGTTGAGACAATAGCCTGTGTTCTCAGAACCTTTCCCTATAAAATGCAAGGGCAAACCATCCGACTGCAAGAGCGAGCAGACGTTTGCGTGCAGGGCCGCTCGGTGGACTGAGCTGAGGGAAGGACATGATGAAATGAGAGGTGGCCGTTGAAGGGGGTCCATGTTGGCCCTTCCCCGGGTGCTGTGCGCGGACTCCTGGCAGGCATTCGTAGAAGCTGTGTTCTCAGCTGTTGTCTTTGCCCTTGCGAGTGAGAGGCCCCCTGTAGGCCACTTCCTCTGGGTTTCTGGCTGGCTTATCAGAGAGCTGCATGAGCATCTATTTCTGGCCCGGCTGGAAATAGTCTGGATCCTGGCGCACGGCGAACACAAAGCCCACTGGCAGGGGGTGGGAAGTCTCTCTACAGTGTCCTCCCAGGGGAGACCTGGCCTGGGGTGCCGTGATGTTCAGACACTGCCCGGGGTGGGGGGGTGGTTCCCTTCGCAGTCTCTGATCAAGTCAATGGGAACATCGGTTGGGTATTAGCATGGTTTTTGTTTTTTCTTTCTTTCTTGATACTTTGTATTTTTTATAGTTTGAGGTAACTATAGATTCACATAAAGTTGCACAAATTCAGAGAGACCTCCTGTAGACCTTACTCTCTTTCCCCCAAGGGCAGTAGCTTGCAAAATTGTGTATAGTGTGACAGCACAGGGTATTGACATCGATTCGGTCCACTACTGATCTTCAGGTTTCCTCCGTTTTACCTGTACTGTGTGCGCGTGCTTAGTTCCGTATGCTTTTATCACACGGGCACATTCCTGTATCTGCCACCACGGTCCCATCCGTCATGGCAAGGATCCCTGGGGCACCCTCTTCATAACCGCGCTCACTCCACATGTCAGGTATACACATGGGAAAATGCACAAGCGGGGTGTAAGTGTGTAGAAGGTTGCTCTGTGACCACACCCTCTGACCGCTGCCCGGACTGGATCTGGGCGACTCCCCAGAGTCCAGGACCTACTGCCCCCAGGAGGTCACCACCATTCTGACTTGGTTCTCCACGTGTGAGTCTTCCACGCCTCGGTCAGCCTCACTCCCTCTGACCTCTGCTTTCTCACCTTTTCTGACTCTCAACCTCACTGAGGGCTTGGTCTGTGGCATCAACTGTTTCTAGGCAGAATCTAATAATGTCCTTTGTGTTGTATGTTTTCTGTTATATGGTTGTCTCTTTTTACAAGAGACAACTCCTTATTTAAAAAATGTATATATATTCAGATGAAAAAGGTGAGTTGATTTAACAGACAAATGTTACACAAACAGTGCCAGCTGTATACAGACATGGCAAACATCATAGAGGTGATAATCACATGACTGACATCTGAGAAATAGTGTCAGAAGTGAATACTGCTCTGAAGAAAAAAAAAAAAAAAAACAAATCAAAACCTGGTCCGGTGTGGGGCGTGTGTAGGATCTATATATAGTCTTTGCACAATGAAGGCCTTCCGTGTAATTTTGGGAGAGAATTTAAAGCACAGCAGATACAAGTTCCAGCAGGCTGTGTGTGAGGTGGTGAGCCCTTCCTGAAGGTCTTCCTGATTTTCGTCGTACCTGCACTCCGCCCATGTTATACGTAATCCATGTTTCCTAAGTGGACTCCTTCTTTTTAGCTTAAACTTATAGATGGTACTAGATGTGTATTTTTTGCAATTGATGTGAAACTGTATCACACCTACAACGTCCCAAAATGTAGGGACCATTCAAGGTCCTCTCCCATGTCACATGACGGGATTAGTCCTATTGTGTCTCTGGCAGGGGAGAGAAAACATGAAATTCAAGTGACCCTGAAACGGTCTGTATTTACAGAATTCTGTGATGGCTGGTGTTTGGGGTGTTAGCCTGCCAGTTCGGGAAGCTCCTCTTTCTCATCTTCCCGTGAGCTTGGAGACACTGGAGAAACACTTGATGAATAGCGACAGGAAGGTCTGCTCTGTGTGTGCACCTCCCGGGGAGTCTCGCTTGAAATCTGTCTCTGGCGCCTGAGCTGCCGGTCTGTGTCTGGCACTGGTGACACGCACGGGCCTCTTAGAGGTGGTTCCCTCTGAGTGGCGGGGGGGCAGAGCACGGCACGTGGTTCCTGGGGGACGGACTGGACCAGAACTGGACAGAGAGGCTGCACTGGGCATGCCCACTTCCTTCTTATAGACTCCTGTGGAAGAGCGTCCCCAGCTCTTCCAGAGAGAAAGAACAGCTCATCCGCTTTCTCCAGCATCACTTAAAACTGAAGCATCTATAAAACGGTTCATCCAACATTTCTGTGTGAGTACCAAGCATGACAGTAACAAGTACCTACTCAGTTGACTGCTGTTGTTCTGGAATGATCTTCTCCTATGGAAATACCAGCCTGGGATCATCCCCGCTGGGGATCAGCACAGTCTCAACAACTGTGTGTTTTTTGTTTTTTTTTTTAACAAAGAAGATGAGGGCAGCCCCCTGTCACTCCCCAACGCCTAGGCTTTCAAAGGACTTCAATACCTAAAACTCACGGAACAGTTTACATTTTACCAAGTTCTTTGGGATATATCTACCTATGGGATGGATATTCATTCCCATTTTACAGATGAGAAAGTAGAGGCTAAGCCAGAATAAAGAAACCCATCCCAAGTTGCATAGCCCAGATTGGTAGAGTTGGACTTGAAGCACATGTCTGCTAGAGTGTTCTTTTGGTTTTTAATTTTTTTATATGTTTATTCATTTTTGAGCGACAGAGCACAGGTGGGGGAGGGGCAGAGAGAGAGGGAGACACAGAATCCGAAGCAGCTCCAGGCTCTGAGCTGTCAGCACAGAGCCCTACACGGGGCTCAAACTCAAAAACTGTGAGATCATGTCCTGAGCTAAAGTTGGACTGTTAATTGACTGAGCCACCCAGGCACCCCTGTCTGCTAGATTCTTCTAAAGTTGAGCTCTTTTCGCTCTCCCATGTAGACCCTTTTTACTTTTATTTTTTGAAGCAGGCTCTATGTGCAACATGGGGCTTGAACTCAACCACCCTGAGATCAAGGGCCACGTCCTCTACCGACCGAGACAGCCAGGCGCCCCTCACGGTGACTCTTTCTAACTGTGTGTCCCACAGTCCATCTCAGCTGTTGATCTAGCTTCAAGGTCACACGCTGCCATGGATGTGAAACAACCCAACGTCCTTGGTTTGGTAAAGCAGAATCTTTTCATTGAGACACAGCAACCATGAGACAAAGTGAAACCATTGGTGTTGGTGAAGGCGGTGTTGGAAGGTGGTAGAAAGAGCATGCATCCCAATAGCTAAATTAACCTTGACTGAGACCTCTTCCTGGCGGCCATGCAGTTTCTACTTAGTGTAATTTCACTGTGTTTGCAGAGCAGTTCGCTGAAGGAGGAATTGCTATTGCTGTCTATGCAGATGAGGAAAGGACAGAGATGGGAGAGGTCTTGCCCAGGCTCTGAGATGCCTTCCAGGGCTCTCCTCCCTCCCCAGCAGCCCCCCTCCTGGGGTCACCTCCAGCCTTCAGAACTCCACCAAGATACCCTCAGAGAAGCCTTTCTTGCTCTTGCTGGGAAGAAGGCCCTATGTAGACTTTGTTCTTGCCCTTTGAGGGGTTCAGTGTGGCTGGAGGCTTACGTGTTCCTGTGCTGGTTCGGAGAGGGTCTGCTCTCCAAGCTGCTGCGGGCGGGGACCACGTCTGTGCGTCTCCTCCCGGCACATCCTCAGCATGATGCCTCGTAACGACCTGGCCGATTGAATGGTTGGCAGGTGGGCAGGAGGCGGGGGCGAGGGGGGCATGTGTGGGAAGGTGGCCAAGCTTCAGCAGTCTCTTTTCCCCTTGCGTGCACCCCCCTGGGGCTTCCCGGAAGACACTAAGCCTTTGGCAGCTGGTACCACTTGAGGGTAAGTGTGGGAATCAGGGAAATGGTCCCACGCCTGGTGTGAGGGTAGGAGGGTTTCCAGGAGTTGAGGGCCTGAGAGTGGCCCAGAAAGGAAACAGTTTGAAGAATGGGGTCATGCGGACAGCCAGCGGAGGGGGCGGGGGAGTGGGTGGAGTTTGGAAACCCCAAATGTGTGTCTGCAGGTGATGGGTGGGGAGGGCAGCGGAGGGGTGGTCGGACCTGGGGAAGGCCCTGGGTGATGCGGGGAAGCCAAGTTTGTGCAGAGAAGAGGCCTCCCTTCTGTGGCTGTGTTATCTCGCTTCTTCAAGCAGGAAACACGGGTGCTGGGCCCCACCACATGAGCGTGCATGGTCTGAGCTCTGGCCACCAGAGCCGACTTTGAAAATAAAGTCGGTCATCTTAGTGACTGTGTATGTGCCCTTGGCAAAGATTCCACCCCAAGCAGATCTCGCCCACCATTTGCCCATCATCCTCTTCACCAGTAACCCTTACTGTCAGCTAATTGGCAAAATCTTTTTTTTCTACCTTTACTCCTACATTTACACATGCACGTATCTATGCATACAGATAAAGGCGTCACTCCTTAGCTGAGTCCAGTGCATTCCTGAAAACATGAGGGATGGTGGCCTCTTTTTTTTTTCTTTTTTTTTTAAGGTAGCTGTGTACTATGTCCTATTACGTGGGTATGAATGGGGATGCATCATCACCTGATTGGAAAAAACCCAACCTATTTCTCCAGTTTTGCTTAATACCCTTAACCATCTGGAAGCCACCCCATTGTGTGTTCTGCACAAATATAGCATCGACAGCAATAAATATTTGTTAGCCACCTCGTTGTTTGATGCTTTAATGAATTCATTCCTGGGCATGTTTGCGAACAGTACATCGGACACAACGAACAATACATAGGATACTACGTGGTGTCGGTTTTGAATTTTGTTTTTTTTCCTCTTGTCCTCTACTTTGTGACTTAATAGAAATGACCGTGAGGGGCACCTGGGTGGCTTAGTTGGTTAAGCGTCTGACTTTCGCTTGGGTCATGATCTTGCGGTTCGTGGGTTCGAGCCCCGCGTCGGGCTCTGTGCTTACTGCCAGCTCTGAGCCTGGGGCCTGTTTCGGTCTGTGACTGCCTCTCTCTCTGACCCTCCCCTGCTCACACTGTCTCTATCTCTCTCTCTCTCTCTCTCTCTCCTAGAAATAAATAAAACATTAAAAAAAATTCTTAAAAAAAAAAAGAAATGACTGTGAAATAATCTGTTGAAGATACTAGAGAGGTCATCTAAATGGGACTCGGTTTGTTAGTTTGCTTGTCAGAGGAAAATGCTGGGACTCGAGTAGGACTTAATCGGGTGGGCAGGACACTGGGCTTGACGTGGGACGATTTTCAGCATTGGGAGCGCCGGGCGGGGTCCTTTCCTACTGCAGACTGGTACACACCAATGCTTTCACCAGTCCCTGCACACAAACGTCTGCAGCGGGTGTATCTGGGTAGTGCATCTTGCATAAAGAAAGATTTGCGGGTTAGAGTGGGTATTTACATAGTAAGAATGGTCAGACACCTGTGCACGATGGCTACACCGTATGTGCACTGTGGCTACATACGTACAAACGCAGACACAGATGCTTACGTCCAGGATCCTGTTTACATGAGCTGCTGTGGATTTTTTTTTTCCACATCGGTATTTCTGGATGTGCCCCTTCAATTTCCATGACCAAGAAATTTAGAGCCGGTGTTTTTCTTATACCTTCTATGAGAGCAACTTTATTCAGTTCTTTGAGTAATTTAAGAAATAATAGCTAACGAGCACCTAGAAGTTACTACATGTCTATTAAAATTATCGGGCACTAATTTTCCTTTACTTTTTAAATGTTTTTATTTATTTTTGAGAGAGAGGGAGAGAGAGAGAGCGTGCACGTGTGCACACACATACAATAAGCAGGGGAGGGGCAGAGAGAGAGAGATCCGGAATCTCAGCAGGCTCCAGGCTCTGAGGCATCAGCACAGAGCCCGACGCGAGGCTCGAACCCACATCTGTGAGGTTCTCGAACTGTGAGATCGTGACCTGAGCCGAAGTCGGAGGCTTAACCGACTGAGCCCCCAGGCGCCCCTGCCAGGCGCTGTTTTAATACACACACAGGCACATGCACACATGTGCTCTTTAGGTCCTTAAGGAACAGCGTGTGAGAAGACCATTTGTGCTCCTGTTCACACGAGGAAGTGGACGCCCAAGGAGGTGAATTCCTGCTGGGAGCAGTAGAAGCTGGGATTCAAACACAGGCTGGTTCGAGAGTCCATCCACCAGGCACCAGACACACACTTCACGCGCGGTGGCACTGGGCTTTTATTTCTAGCTGCAGGTCAGAAAGCTGATTTGGGATCGATCGAGTTGAGTGTGGGAGGCCTGGCCCCCGCATTGTTGCCTGTCCCCCACGGGCAGCGTGATCATCGATCGGCAAGGCGCCCATGTGGTGCAAGATCAGATGCACGTCAACAGAAATGGCCTACAGGCCCCTCGGACTTTGCTGATTACCAAATAGAAACCCACCCCTGCTGGTGAGGGATTTCCGTCCTGCCTTCTTGGGACGCTTGGTCACCAGGGTCGGGGAGCTGGATCGTGGGCAGCCTTCGTTTCCTCTGGAACTTCCCCTCCTTGCTGGAGGCCTGGGAAGTAGTAGTAACAGCTGTGAAGGGCTCGGTGGTGGCCACAGCCCCACTTCAGCCCCAGGCCCATCCACAGCTGACTTTCCATCTATGTAGAAGTGCCCTCCCCGCCCCCGCACCGGGCCTGGTTGATGGCCAGACAATCCCATGGCATGATGGAGGCACCTCACAATTAAACCGGCAGCTCCGAGAGTGTGGACTCAGACGGCTTTCTGCTCCCAGGAGACACCCAAGAGATGTGAGAACAGGTACTCGAACGGAAACCTGTATGTAAATGTTCATTGCCACAGGTACTTATTCATAGTACCCGAGAGGTGGAGACCATCCAAGTGCCCATCACCAGAAGAATGGATATATAAAATGGAGTCCCTCTGCACCGTGGAATATCACCCCTCCCTGGAAAGGAATCCAGCACTGGCACCAGCTTACATCGAAGACCTCATGCTGAATGAAAGAAGACAGACCCAGAAGACCGCATACTGTATGGTTCTGTGTCTGTGAAATGTCCAGAAAAGGCATAAATGTGTGGAGACCGAAAGTAGGTTTGTGGCTGCCCGGGGCTGGTGTCGGGGGAATGGAAAGTGACAGCTGAAGGGTGTGGGTTTCTCTTGGTGGTCGTGAAGAAGGTCTGCACCAGCCTGTGAATGTATCACAAGCGATTGAGTTGTACACTTGAAATGGATGGATTGTGTGTGAACCATATCTTAATAAAGCTATTACATTAAAAGAGATTGGGGTATCTATAACCCCAGAACCACCTGCTGAGCCAAGACACCTCTGGGACACAGACGTCTGGGGCAGTGACCTTTCATCCTGTGTCCATGTATCGGCTTTCCCCGGAGGAGCCCATAGATGCCGTTCTCTTCAGTAGCTGGGACTTGTCCACATTCATCACTGTTCTGCCTGAAATAGATACTGGGCCTTTGACCCCTCATACATACCGATAACTGTGTCCTATGGGGATAGCACAGAAACTACCGGATCGATTACCTGACGTGGCAGAAGCTCCCGCAGGTGGACTCTGATGGCTGGAGCACTCATTCCTGCACACTGAAGCCAGCGTGGTGTGAACACTGCAGCCCTGGGGACTTAGGCCCCAGAAACCGCTCTCAACCGGCAGCAGGTGGCAGTTAGGGATACATCCCCTGGCTTTTGCTCCCTGGTGGGGCGGGGACTTCACAGCCCCGGTGCCCGCAGACGGCCAGCTTCATACCCGGCAGCCTCCTCCTCGGCCGCTTTCCTCGTCTGTCTCACATCCCCACTCCTCTGCCGGTGTTCCTGGGATCTCCTCCCACATAAGCCCCTGTGCTCAAATCCTCCCCCGAGGGTCCCTCTTCAGGGATAGGCCAGACCACGACACCGGTGAACCTAGTTCCTTCCTTCCGCGGGACCCTGAGTTCCTGCCCTGAGCCAGGCTCTGATGCAGGCTCGGGTTGGGAGTGAGTGGGACGGGCGTGATCCCTGTTGTCCGGGGCGTGCGTCCACAGATGAACCTGTAAACACGTGTGCGAGTGAGCAGCTGAACAGGACAAATCTCAAGAGGACGAATCCTCTCCGGGGGTGGAGCAGGCGGGCGTTGCTGAGAAGTCCCGTGAGTGAGATCTGCACGAGCCTGGTCAGCCGGTGACCGAGCAGCGGGGCCAAGCCCAGGGTGACGGAAGGGGGCGGGAGGACCTCATGGAGGCGAGCTGCTTCCTGGGGCTGCCGTGGACGGCGGTGGATCATCAGGACCAGCTACCTGCTCAGAGCGCCTGCTCCTTCTTCGTTGTGTCTCTGCCTCTCCGGTGTGGCCTCTCTGACTGTGTGTGTATGTTTGTATCTCCCTCCCGCCTCGGCTGGTGTCTCTGTCTCTCTTTCCCTGTTTGGGTGTCTCTTTGTTCATATCTCTGCGTCCATCTCCCTCCGTCCTATCCCCGCCTCTCTGCCCCCTCCTTGTTCAACAACTATTTTATTGGGCTCCACTGTTTACCAACCACTATGCTGAGGAGGGGTGGGGACCCAGTGATGAGGAAGGGAGCACCTTCCAGGGAAAGAGCTCTGACTCTGTGAGTCAGGGCAGTAGGCTCTGGTCCCTGCTGTGGGCGAGGGGCTGGTACAAATGACACCAGGGTTTTCTATGAGGTCGATGGTGGCTGAGCTGGAAGGGGAAGGTGGAGCTAACCAGGCCCAGGGCTTTCCTGCCACAGACAACAGCACGTGCTGCTGCCCTGTGGTGGTGGGGTGGGAGGCCGCCGCTCACCAGGTGGCTGCAGCACGGAGGGTGCGGGTGCGGGGCTGGCGGGGCCCACAAGGGCCTTGGCTCTTAGTCCTAAGAGCACCTGGATGCCGTCAGAAGGTTTGAAGCCCAGGAGTGGCAGGAGAATATTTGTATTACATAAAAAAAGACTCTGGCTACTGGTAACGTCTGGCTTCTTGAGTAGACTGAGCAAGAGATTGCGGGGGCTTGGATCATGGTGTCGGCCATGGGAACGGATCGACGTTGTCAGAGGCAAGAACACTTTAGGAACTAGAATCGGAAATTGCCTGAAGACAGTGTCACAGTTTATGAAGTTTTTTTCTTGAGCGACGTACATCTGTCAGACTTGTGTTATGACTTTGCTGTAAGGAAAAGCCATTCCTAGTAGGGCCACTTCAAAGATTCCCACTTAGAGACACTTTATGGGGAAGGAGGATCGTTAGAGAGTCATTGCTGGACTTGATAGGAAAAAACCATACGTTTCCTTCAGGTCACTGGCCTCTCGACTGGCGATCAGCTGGGTGGGTGAGTAACCTCTGAGAACAGACCTCACCCCTTTGAATGTTTGTAGATGAGGGGTTAAACAGTGAAATCGGAAAGGCAGATTTCCTCTTAGGAGGCTGTATGTTTTCAGTGCACACAAAGGATCTGTGTTTTGGTGTTTGTTTTCGAGGTGGGGAGATCAGGGAGAAGAGGCTCTAGGTTTCTGGGTTGGGTGAAGAATGGGGACATGACTCCCATCCCTTTACCCCCCACCCCCAAGATCCAGAGGTACCCCCTCTCCCAAAACAGGAGGGCCACCCATAGTTGATTAGCGGCTTTTAGGACTTTCTAGTTAGCAACAGTTTTAGACTCAACACAAACACTGCAGAAATAGTACAGAATATCTGTGTACCGTTCTTCCAGCTTCCCCCAGAAAGAACATCTTCCATAACCCGTCACTAAACCCACGACACTGACTGGTACAGTATAGTTAAGCTCCAGGCCATCTAAAGCTTATTTTATTATTTTGCGGGGGAGGGCAGAGAGAGAGGGAGCCAGAGGATCTGAAGTGGGCTGTGTGCTGACAGCACAGAGCCTGACGCGGGGCTTGAACTCACCAACCGCAAGATCGTGACCTGAGCCGAAGTTGGACCATTAACCGACTGAGCCACCCAGGCGCCCCAGTTTTCACCATTTTTTATGTGCACTTTTGTTTTGTGTTGATGTCTGGTTCTATGGGATTTTATCACATGCGTTGGTTTGTGTTCCTAATGCCACACACAGGGTGCAGAACAGACACCAGACACCGTTTAAAGTCTTTCCATGTGACTTCATGACTCCAGTCCGCCAAACTGTTTTTGCTCTGGCTAGACTCATGGCAAGAAAGTAGAAAGCTTCCAGTTCATTCCATCCCTGCCTCTCCTAATTTCATTCACTGCACCCCCACTTCTGTTGCTTCCTGTGAGGGGCCCTGAACCTTTCCTGATCTTTTGACCCTGACTCTAAAAATTTTTTTTTTTTTTTAATATTTTTATTTATTTCTAGAAGAGAGAGAGAGACAGCGTGAGCAGGGGAGGGTCAGAGACAGAGGGAGTCACAGACTGAAACAGGCTCCAGGCTCTGAGCTGGCAGTCAGCACAGAGCCCGACGC
>NW_024080633.1:4957986-4999666 GCF_003009895.1 Hyaena hyaena
AGGAAGGGAGGTCGTCCTTGGGTCAGGTAGCCATCTGGGGGGGAGGGGGGAGAAGTCACCCAGTGGGTCAGGTGGCCATCTGTGAGAAGGGTCACCCCTGGGTCAGGTGGCCATTTATGAGGAAGAGGGGTCGGTCCTGGGTCAGGAGGCCATCTGTGAGGGGGAAGGGTCACCCCTGGGTCAGGTGGCCATTTATGAGGAAGAGGGGTCGGTCCTGGGTCAGGAGGCCATCTGTGAGGGGGAAGGGTCACCCCTGGGTCAGGAGGCCATCTGTGAAGGGGAGGGGTCACCTAATGGGTTAGGTGGCCATCTGTGAGGGGGAAGGGTCACCCCTGGGCCAGGTGGCCATCTGTGAGGGGCAGGGGTCACCCCTGGTCAGGTGGCCATCCTGGCCCAATTTGGCCAGGAGTGGGTTGGAGTCCTGCAGCAGCAGAGGTTATAGGAAGAATGGATTTCCTCTGATCTCTGTCATCTGTTGCTGAACAACTGTCCCAGTACCTAGTAGCTTACAGCAACACGGGCTTCGCTTGCTTGCATGTGACCCTGCAGTCCGGGCGGGGCTGAGGGGCCGGGACCGCCCCTCTCCGCCCGGGGGTGAGGGAGCTGGGCTGGCAGGTGCAGGGCTGCGTCCCCCGGCCGCGTGGACTCAAGCTTCTCACGGGCTCCTCTCACTTGTGTTCTAGTGGATATCATGGAAATCAAGGAAATCCGCCCCGGGAAGAACTCCAAGGATTTTGAGCGCGCGAAGGCGGTCCGTCAGAAGGAGGACTGCTGTTTCACCATCTTGTACGGCTCCCAGTTCGTCCTCAGCACGCTCAGTTTGGCAGGTGGGTACGCGTCGTGTGCTTGCCTCCCTGACCGTGCCTGCTTCCTCCCCAGGATGCTCCCTAGCGGCAAAATGCCCTCACCTGTGTTCTGGGGGCACCTGGCTCTTTCTAGCTGTGTGCCTTCGGGCCAGCTGCTCCACCTCTCTGAGCTGCAGTTTGCTCAGCTGTGAAATGGGGAGAATGATCCCGCCTGCCCCACTGGGATGTTGTAAGCTTATGTTAAAGGCCTGCTTGGCTCACGACGGAGAGCTCACGACGGCTTCTAGGAGCCTGGTCTACGCTGTTTACTCGGCATAGTTGATCTGGAGGAAAGACCCTGAAATCTTCTATCTCACACACATGTGTACACAGACACTCCTACATGCCCCACACAGATATGCGAGCATGCACACACGTACACACAGTACATATGCTGTACGCACACATGCACACCGGTGCATGCACACATACACTCACAGACACACGATCTGGAGGTGAGATTTCCAGCCATCCCTGTGAATCTCCCGAACAGCCAAAGGAGCCTCTGTGAGGCCAGGAGATAAGCTGTGGAAAAGCTCAGTCACTTCACTCAGGCACAGAAGCTCGTCCCCACCTTCAGACCCAGCCCTACGACTTTCTGACTTAGAGCTGTGTGTTCAGCTGTGACTGATGGGAGAGAAAGTAAATCCCATTAAAAGTAGACCAAGGGAGGCCTCAAAAGCTGGGTGGTGTCAGGGACACTTAAATGGGGGCAAAATAGCTCTCATTGACTTGCACTGTCTGTCATCGTGCACCTCTGAGCATGCACTGGGCTGTCCTAGATGCCACTGGGGCTGTAGAGATGACTGAGACCCCATCGCTGCCTTGGGGACAGGAGCTCACAGTGCACCGTGATGAGAGCTATAGGCCGATCACAATGTAGCATGGAGGGCCCGATTCCAGGGAAGGCTTTGCAGAGGAGGTGACTTTCAAACTGGGTTTTGAGGCATCAGTAGGAGTTGGGAGGAAAGAGGGAGGCCAGTCCGGGGAGAGGGTGGTGCATGTGTGAGGAGTTGTAGGAGGGAAGGAGCAAGCTGGATGTGGGAGACGACGAGTGGATGTCTGACGGTTGGTGTGTGGTCGGTGCCGAGGCGGCGCAGGAGGGAGGGGCCCATGCCCGTAAACCTTCAGTGTTGTGTCTGCTTAGTGCTGCTGCGGGCTGAGGTCTGGTTGTCCTGGGTACAGAGACCATGATCCCAAGCGACACTTGGAGTCCAGCTTGGTGTCTGTTCCCCTCTACGGTCTTTCTTTTTTTTTTTTTTTTTTAATATTTTTTTAATGTTTTATTTATTTCTAGGAGAGAGAGAGAGAGAGACAGCGTGAGCAGGGGAGGGTCAGAGAGAGAGGGAGTCACAGACTGAAACAGGCTCCAGGCTCTGAGCTGGCAGTCAGCACAGAGCCCGACGCGGGGCTCGAACCCACGAACCGCGAGATCATGACCTAAGCGAAAGTCGGACGCTTAACCGACTAAGCCACCCAGGTGCCCCTCTATGGTCTTTCTTCCAGCGCTCTCCAGTTCAAGTTCAGTAGAGCGATAATGGGACCCGGATTCAGATCCCAGCTTCCCGCTTCCTGGCTCTGGGACAGGACTCTCAACCCTCTGAGCTTAGTATTCTCCTCATGCATGTGGGAGAGTGAGAGCAGCAACGTCACATGCTCTCGTCCATGCGGTCCTTAAGGCATCTGTAATAACTCCGAGGCGTTTGCCTTGCTAGCTCCGTTTTACTGATGAGGAGATGAGACACAGAAAGATCAAGGAGCCCGCTGAATGTCACACAGCCCTGAAGTGGTGCAGAGGGACTTGTGATCCCTCAGTGACCTCAAGCTCTTACCTTCTCCCTGACCTTGTCTAGAAATGGGAAATGCTGCAGGCTGCTTAGGATTGGGGTGCAAATAATCCCAGACCCTGCACTTTATTTGTTAGCAAAAGGGTAAAAGCTAAAACTCTTGGGGGTTAGAAACGTGTCCTACTTGTCACCCCTGCTATAGAAGGGTCTTCGTTGGCATGTGGCCTTATCTCGGACAAAGAGCAGGTCTTTAGAACCACACAGGTGTGAAGGAGATGCCTTCTCGGTGCCCTTGTGCAAAACTAGAGACCAGCACTGGCTTCTCCCATCCCCGTGGTGTGTATGGGGCTGGGGTGGCCCGGGGCTGGGTCTCTATGCAGAGGTCTGCCCAGGGAGTAACGTTTCCGTTCCTATTCACCTGTCCAGCTGACTCTAAAGAAGATGCCACCAAGTGGCTCTCTGGCTTGAAAATCTTACACCAGGAAGCGATGAGTGCGTCTACACCCACCATTATTGAGAGGTATTGACTTTTGCTTGTTTATCTCTGTATTTGCACGCTAATGTATTCTCCTCCCTTTAGCCACCATGAGTGAAGGAAGGAAAAATGGCACATTTCATCTCAGAGGCTCAGTGAGCGTTCTGTGGGGGGCAGTTCCCGGCAGGGGCCGTGGGCTCCCCACTTTCTCGTCGGATAGCCTCTCCCCATGCTAAGCCTTGCTTGGGCTGATGGGGTGAGGAGTACGTTGAAACCGAGGCAGAAACACACATTGGTGGTGTGTCCGAGGGGAGGGCCAAGGGCTTCCTTCTTAGGGATTAGGAAGCGATGAAACCAGAGCACAGGCAGACGTGAGCTGCGGGGTTTCCCATCTGCCATTGCCTCTTGGATGGGGGCGGCTCAGGACTGCCTTGTCCGTGAGCCCGTGTCGTGGAGTCTGCATGGGACTGGCGTGTGAAGTCTTGTCTCCTCGGTGAAAGCCCTCGGATTCCCACCATTTTTCTCACCAGCATTTTGAGAGAGATCAATGAACATCATCAGAGAGGATCGCCAGTTTAAGGAGTGCCAGCCTCTATGAGCCGGAGGGGCGTCGGGGCTCTCCTGGGGCGCATCAGCCCCAAAGAGAAACCTGGTGCTGCCCAAGCTGCCCGAGTTAGCCGTTTGGAAAACTCTCCCCGTTTCCCGTTTCCTTTGTCCCCATTCCATAGAACTGATGGAGTCTAGTTTTGTTTACATACTAATTCTCTCTCTCTCTCTCTCTCTCTCTCTCTCTCTCTGTCTCCACTCTGTTCCCAGTTGGCTGAGAAAACAGATTTACTCAGTGGATCAAACCAGAAGAAACAGGTGAGATTCGTTCACATTTTTGTGGGTTTTCTTCCAGATCATTCGGGCCTCTGACGTTCTTTCTCTGAACATCCCGGGGCAGTCGGGGCATGCTTTGTGGTGCGGAGAGCTCCGCGTGAGGTCAGATTGGACCTCGGAGGTAGCAGGCGCCAGGGGCTGACAGAGGCCCAACCGTCTGGGGGCCTCACTTCCGCGAGCGCTGCAGTCCATCTGCAGAGACCATTCTCTGCAGCACTTGGACCTTGTGCTTGAGGCCTTCGTATTCCAGCACCTTCCGTGTCCTGGGGAGAAACGAGATCGCCGTGGCACCTGTCCTACTTTGTAGGGGGGACAGAGATCCACCACGGTGACGTAACCTGGGTTGACATGCGACGGCTCTTCAGGCGGGGCAGGCAGAATGGGCGGCGTGATAACATGGCATCAGCATCCTCGTCCAGTGAACGGTGCATCTCGGGCGGTTCCCTCCCTGTCAGCGCGCACAATGCTCCGTGCCACGCATTTTCGTGGCAAACATGGCTTTGTCCTTGGATGGAGCCTAGTTTCCTTGCTGATGTAGAGTCGTCTCTGGTCCTTTATTATAGTTGCGACGAATGCTGCCGTGGAAACCTGGGGGCTCCCTGTTGATAAACGTGTGTGATCGAGTCTTAGAGGAGGGACCCGAGCCGTGCAGGGTTTTCTGGTCTCCCACTCTGAGGGGGGGGTAGCAATCTGTGTTTCTCCCAGGGGTCAGCAGGGGGCCCCTTTCCCTACACCCTGTGCCACAGACTGACCCACGATGAGCTGACAGGTGAAAGACAACAGCAGAATTTTGCCTAAATTTGTATTGATTTCTGAGTGAAGTTGAAGGTCCTCTGATCCATTTTTTTAGGTTATGATCCAGTTATTATTAATAATATAATGATAAAAACTACCATTGATTGAGGACTCAGCCTGGTACGCACTCAGCACTTACCATTATTGTATCATTTGAGCCTCACGTAAGACCCTTTCCTAAAAGTTTTAAATGACTTTCCTTCCTTCTGTTCTCTGTTACGATATGTGAGCGTGGTATGTGAGGTCGCAGCTAACCTCTCCCGCTGTCCCCTCAGTGTCCCCTTTCCATCTCGGAGGCCGCTGGGTGTCAGGCCAGTGTCCTCCGTCACCTGGTGAGCTCAGAGTTTGGACATGCCTCCGCCGTGGTTTCTTCCACGTACGCCGTCCCACGGGATGATGGAGAAACCGTCTCCAGCGGTGGTGAAATGTCATTAGGTCTGCCAGAAGCACGCTCTGTGTCCCGTGTCCCCCTCCCTCGTCCATCTGTCCAGCTGTCACCGTGTGGTCCCACACCCCGGGCTGTGCTCTGGGGTTAATGCAGGGGGACCTGGGGGGGGTCCCCGTGTTGGAGGATTTTGTTCACACTGGTCTCTTTCAGCCTCAGAGGTGGGGCCTCCCTCGTGTTTCCTTTCTATGTGGCTTCGAGGTGATTCATTGTTGAGGTTGGCGTGGGGGTGAGAGGCAGAGCCCTCCTGGGCCCTCTCCCCGTGCGCGCTGGGTACAGGGTTGCTGCTTTGGTTGGGAAGTCCGCCTCTCCATCTCGTCAAGAAACGGAAGCCTCCCTCTGGGTGCCTTGCTCAGAATGGGCTCCTGCACAGAGGTCCGTCTTTCCATCGACCAGAACCTTCAGAGAGGAAGTCAGCTTCTGGGCTTGACGCCCTGTTCCTCGCTGCACCATGCGCTCCCCGGCTTTCCTCCTTGTGGGCAGAGCCCCTGCTGCTCTGTCAACATGTGGAAAATGCCACCTTTCCTGTGGTTCTGGGAGGCCCGGTCGGAGTCTTTCCAAAGGAACTCTGAGCGAGGTGCCAGCTGCGGAGCAACTGACCTCTTCTCCGCCAGGTTCCCCTCCCTTCCTGTCGCCCACGACCGGTGGCGTTTCCGGAAGGAAAACAAAGGAGCTGTGGGAGCCAAGGAAAGACCCCGGGGGGCTGGAGGCTGCCCTGGCCAGGCGGTGCCCGGCTCCCGGTGCCCCTCTCCCCACGCCCGCCTCATTCACCATTGAGTGCATCCGGAGGCAAACGGCTAGCAGCCGGCATTTGTGGAGAACTGGGTTCACAGCAGCCCGCGTCCTCTTGGTTGTGGGGGCTTCTGGAATGTTCACAGAGTGCTGAGCCAGGTGCCCTGTGGTCCATTCCAAGAGGACACGGAGGCCAAGACCAGTGACCTGACTTGTCTGCAGCAACCCAGCTTGGCAGGCACAGCACCGGGGTGGGGGCTCCCTGGTCACTGCTTGGTGGTGCTTTTCTACTTCTTTTTTTTTTTTTTTTAATGTTTTATTTGTTTTTGAGAGAGACAGAGACAGAGCATGAACAGGGGAGGGGCAGAGAGAGGAGGAGATGCAGAATCTGAAGCAGGCTCCAGGCTCCCAGCTGTCAGCACAGAGCCTGATGCGGGGCTTGAACCCGCGAACTGGGACGTCATATCCAGAGCTGAAGTCGGACGCTTAACTGACTGAGCCACCCAGGCACCCAGACACTATTTAATTTGATTGTGGTAATATCTACACAATGTAAAATCTTCTATTTTAACGCACGCCTCTGTGACGTGAAGTACGTTCATGTTGCTGTGTGTCCAGCTCTGCCCTCTGGCTTCAATGCTCCCTTCCCCTTATAGGACTGAAACTCCGTCCCCGTGAACAGTACCTTGCCCCACTCCTCCCGCACCCCCCACCCCGCTCACCTCTCTTCTCCGTTCTGTCTCCATGGTGTCTGACTGCTCTAGGCACCTTGTACGTGTGGGACCAGGTGGTATTTGTCCTTTTGTGACTGGCTTGTTGCATTCAGGACATCTTCACAGTTCATCCATGTTCCTGAAGCAGCTGTCAGGATTTCTTTTTTAAGGCTGCATAATATTCCGCTTGAGGTGTAGACCATAGTTTGTTTATCTGTTTGTCTGTTGATGGACACTTTGATTGCCTTTCCCTTTTGGCTGTTGGGATACGGTTACTTTGATATCAGTGTTCATGTGCCCGTTTTCAGTTCCTGTGTACATTACCAAGAAGTGGATTTACAGAATCAAATAGTAGTACTGTTCAACTGTTTTTTTTTTTTTACATTTGTACATTAAAAAAATTTTTTTTAAATGTTTATTTTTAAAGAGAGAGGGAGACAGTGCATGAGTTGGAGGAGGGGCAAAGAGAAAGGGAGACACAGAATCCAAAACAGGCTCCAGGCTCTGAGCCGTCAGCACAGAGCCTAGCCTGGGGCTTGAACCCACGAACAGCAAGATCATGACCTGAGCCAAAGTTGGGCACTGTGGCCGACTGAGCCACTCTGGTGCCCCTTAAGTTTATTTATTTAATTTGAGAGCGACAGAGAGAGCACAGAGCCCAATGCTGGGCTCGAACTCACAAAACTGTGAGGTCGTGACTTCAGCCGAAATCAAGAGTCAGACGCTTACCCGACTGAGCCACCCAGGCGCCCCCTGTACTGTTCAACTCAAACTGCTTTACCATTTTCCATGATGGCTGCAGACTTGCACTCCCACCAGCGGGGCATAGGGGCTCCAATCTTTGCCACTTGCTTGTCAACGCTTGGCACTCTCTCTTCTTCCCTCCCTCCCTCCCTTCCTTCCTCCCTTTCTTTCAAATACCAGACGTCTTAGTGGGTGTGAAGTAGTAGTGCGTTTTGGTTTTGCTTTACATCTTCCTCATGGCTAAGGATGTTGAGCATCTTCTCATGTGTTTTTAGTATTTGTCTGTCTTCTCTGGAGAAATGCCTGTTCAGATCCTTTGCCCATTTTAAAAGTTGACCTCATGATTTTAGTCCTTCAACTTTCAAGCACTGATCCAAAGACACAACCTTTTATTTTTAATTTTTATATTTTTATTTGTCATCACCTTTATCATAACCTTTTGAAAAAGTGAATTTTTATTTTTTTTATTTTTTAAGGTTTATTTTAGAGAGAGAGACAGACAGAGATGAGCAGGGGAGGAGCAGAGAGAAAGAGGGAGACACAGAATCCAAAGCTGAGCTGTCAGCACAGAGCCTGATGCAGGGCTCTAACCCATGAACCATGGGATCATGACCCGAGCCGAAGTCGGATGCTTAACCCACTGACCCACTCCGGCACCCCAAAAAAGTGAATTTTTTTGGGGGGGATTTAATAACTTCTTTTTTACTCTTTTTATCTTTTTTACTTTATTTATTTATTTTAAAATATTTATTTATTTTTTTAATAGTTTATTGTCAAGTTGGTTTCCATATAACACCCAGTGCTCATCCCCACAAGTGCCCTCCTCCATGCCCATCACCCCCATTCCCCTACCCCCCAAAACCCATCAGTCCTCAGTTTGTTCTCAGCATTCAGGAGTCTCTCATGGTTTGCCTCCCTCCCTCTCCCCCACTATTTTTCCCCTTCTTCTCCCCCATGGTCCTCCATTAAGTTCCTCCTAATCCTCCTATGCATGCCAACATATGGTATCTGTCCTCTGCCTGACTTATTTCACTCAGCATAACATCCTCAAGTTCCATCCAAATTTTTAAATTCTTTATCATTACCTTTGAAAAAGCAAATTTTTAAACAATTAAAGTAACAATTAAACAATGAAAGTAACTCCTGTTCATTCTGGAAAACTACAAAAAAATTATATAAATTTGATATTAAATGGTAAGCACTGTTAACTCCAGCTACAGTTATTTTCCCAGTAGATTTCCATCTTTAGCTTTTTTTACTCATTTATTTTACTTTATGAAAATCTAATTGCACACACGATCTCATATCCTGTCCTTCTTTAATTGATAAGTTTTGGAATAATTTTACATTTAGAGGAAAGTTGAAAAGATCGTACAGGAGTTCCCAAATACCCTTCTGGTCCAGCTTTCTTTAACGTTCACATCACGCACTGCCGTGACCTGTGTGTCAAAACTGAGAAACCAACATTGGTATGTGACTCAGGACCGAGCCCCGGACTTTATTTGAGGCTCACTGTTTTCCCACCTCCTCCTGGTTCGAGATCCAACCCAGGAACTTGCCATTAAACTGGGTGGTTCTGACCTTTGTCTTGTCTGGTTCACGACTGTTTCTCAGTCTCCCCTGACCTTGATCCTTTTGAGGAGCACATCTCAGGTGTGTTGTAGCACATCCTTTTGTTCGTGTTGGTCTGACCTTGTTGTCATGATTAGGCTGGAGTGACAGGCAGGCTGAGGCCGTGGGTGTTGGGAAAGAATAAACACAACACAGAGGTGAAGTTCTTCATTCTTTCACATTGAGGAGTGGTTGCTCAGAGTGCGGCTTATCAGTGGCAGTGTGATGCTTGGTCACCTGGGCAAGGTGGTGTTGGGAAGATGTCTCCTCTGTAAAGTCACCCCCAACCCTGTTCTTTGGGACTAGGCATCTTCAGTCAAGCCCACCCTAAAGGAGGGGAGAATTAAACCAATTTCATCTCATGTTAAACTGCAAGAACATACACATTTCATTTCACCTCTTTGGGAACATGATGTCACTGCCTATGTTAGGAATCAACTGATGGAAAGGTGATCTTTGGTTTGAAATGTTGTCTTTTTAGTATGTCATTTAAGTTCTGTCCAGTTTTTCCTTAGGTTCACATTTGCACCTAGTTGGGTTCAGAGCGAACCTATGATGTGACCCTCGTAAGAAGCATTTTGGGGGTCACTGCCAGATTTTTGGCCTTGTGCTTTGGCTCCGTAGTTCCCATTGGGCAGATGTGCTCTGCTTTCCTTGGGTCCTTCTTTCCAATTACTGCTCACGTTGGGCGGGGGGGGGGCTCCTTGAGGTCAGGGCTCTGACTAGTTGGGTCTTCCTAGTGTGTGTTAGATGAAAGAAAGTTCTGCCTTTCATTCCTACACATAACATCAAGCAAATGGAACGTTCTAGCTTTGGAAGCTTTCCGTAAGACGTTTCCAGGCCTGGGGACGCTGAGTCAAAGGTGTTAGTGCTTTAACCATAACTCTTGGCTAGATTTCTAGAGACTCAGCCCTATTGTCTTTGAGCCTTTAGAGTTGAGTTGTCTCTTACCTGGGAATTATGTTCTGAGGTTGATGCAAAAGGGGAAATTGTCTGTGCTCACAATATACATTGAGGGGCACCTGGGTGGCTCAGTTGGTTAAGTGACCGCCTTTGGCTCACGTCATGTTCTCACAGTTTGTGCATCAGGCTCTGTGCTGACAGTTTGGAGCCTGGAGCCTGCTTTGGATTCTATGTCTCCCTCTTTCTCTGTTCCTTCCCAGCTTGCACACATGCGTGCTCTCTCTCTCTCTGCCTCTCAGAGAGAAACTTCGAGGGTCCCTGGAATTGTACCAGCTGTGAGGCTCACAGGGGCGGAGTCCCACACAGGGATAGCAGCCTCAAGGGCTAGCAGCAGGCTGTCACCTATGGACATTTCTTCCCTTCCTTTGCCCCTTGGTATATAACATTGGATTTGCATAGTCTGAATGCTGCTCTTTATTCTTCATGCTCCAGGGACAGAGGGCAGACTGTGTGGGGTCTTCAGGAGGCAGAAGGGAGCAGGGATTGCAGGTGGGAGGCAGGTGTGTGTGTCCAGGTCTCTCCTTCAGCAGGAATGAAGATAGTTACCATGCAGTTAACAGTGTGGCCCCAGCCCATTGGGACTGCCTGAGGGGCTTCAGCTTTAAGTGTGCACAGCCTTCCCTGCAGAGATTCTCCTTCACTAGGTCTGGCCTGGGGCTCAAGAATTTGCATTTCGAACAAACCCCCAGCTGATGTTGGTGCCGCTGGTCTAGGGGCCCTACTTCAGCAAGCAAGCTTCTAGAGCTGCTCTAATATGGTGCCCTCTGGCTACATGTGGCTATTTAAATTAATTAAAATTAAGTAAAAGTAAAATCTTAGTTCCTTGGTCACGGTGGCCACATTTCAGGTGGTCAGCAGCCACAGGTGGCTGGCGGCTGCTACATTGCACAGCCCAGATCTAGAACATTTCCATTACCATAGAAAGTTCTGCTGGGCAGTGGTGAGGTGTGAGTCTCTGCTTTGATACTTACTAGTTATGGGAGTTTGGCTAAATCACTTAATTTCTCTGTGCCTTAGCTCTCTAATCTGTCGAAGAGAGATAGTAGTTCGTGGTGTGGGGTTTCAGTGGGTCGGAATGTGAAAAGCACTTAGGAGGTGCCTGACTTACGTTGGGCACTGACATACGCTTATTATTGTCCTTCTTGTTCTCAGAAGCCCAGGCTGCTGGAGATGCTGGTCTAGCCCTGGGGGGCAGAGGAGTTTCCTGGGGCTGCAGACCCCGGGCAGCATGGTAAAGGCTGCTGGGATGTCGTGCTGTGGGAGCTGGGACCGTGCCAGGCTGACAAGGGAAGGTGCCACCATCATAGAGGGATGTCTTCCAGGGAAGACGAAGGGTCCTTTGTGGCCCATGGCGGGGACCGTGTCTTGTCTTCCCTCTCCAGAGGATTCGCCCTGGTTCCCAGCCCGTGGTCACAGGCTGAGCCTGTAGGAAGCAGTCTAAGACGTGGGTTTGTGTGCGGGAAGCTTACTGGGAAGGGCGAGGGGGCGGACACCTGTGGGTGTGAGGCGGAGAGAAGGAGCTAGGCTGCCATGGTCACAAGCAGGGCCTGCAAAGCCGTCCTCCATTGAGGTCATCAGAGAGCTGGTCACTCTGACCAACTAGTCATTGGATGCTGGATGTGACCTTGGTGAGGCACACTCTTCATCTCATGACAAGTTGCAGGCAAGGAGAGCCGTAAAGTTGGGGGCTACTGGGTTCCCCCTCCCAGCAGCTGGGGAGCCACGGTGCCTGGTCTTGCTCACGGTCAGGCCCTGCAGCACGCATCCACGCGCCCAGGGCTAGGGTTGGGTGTGGTGTGGGGGAGGGGAGGGGGGTGGCGAGGTCCCGGCACAGGAGCCCAAGGAAGCTCTTCGGCCCCCACCTTTACCTGGGGCTCAGCCGCTCTGCTGTAAGGTGGGGCTTCTGGAGCAGGAGGGTTCAGATGCTCAGGGTCTCATGCCCCCGGACCGTGTATTCGCTCCACTGGCTCGCAGCGCCCCCCCCCCCCAATCTCTGTGCCTGGATGTGGAAGGGTGCTTGGCCCTTTTTCTGCCTGGAGGTTCTGGGTCCCCAAGGGGACTCTGATCTCTTCCTTGGTTCTGGATGAGCACTGCAGGGTCACCAGCTTGACCAGACCCCCTCCCTGCCCCGTCTTGTGCTGCCCCTCTCCCTTCATCCTGCCCTGGCCGGCTTCTTCCTGAACATGCCGGGGGCTGGGTTAGCCTGGGGGTCTCGGCCAGCCTGCTTGATTCTCTGCCCAGCCAGCCCCACCTGACATGGTTGTTCTCGGCGTCTCTGGGAAAGCCCTGGGTGCAGGCCCTGGAGCCGTGGGGGGCAGGGGAGCATCTTGCAGGTAAAGGAGTGTGGTGTTAGGGGGGCTGTTAGACTAGAGGTAAAAAGGCTGCAGATGGGGACACCGAGGTGGCCGGCGTCCCACGTAGTCGCCTCCAGGGGCAGCTGCTGAGTGGAAGGTACTGCTTCCTTCCGGAGGTACCGGCAGAGGCCAAGGTGACAGCGTTGGGGAAACTGGGCCATTCTCTGCCCACATCCTGGGCCAGGCTTCCTTCCTTGGCCATGCACAGCCCTGTCCAGTCAGGTGTCTCCAGAACACAGAGCAGTTTTCGCCGACCACACTGGCAGCTCCCCCAGACCACTGTTTCTCGCTCTGCCAGACGCTCGGCTCTGTAGCCACAGGTCTCATGCCCTTGACCTAACCCCATATACTGCCCCGCTGTTCACGCTGTTCCCGGAGAGGGAGTAACGTGCAATGGTTACAGGCAGGCCGCCCTGGGGTCAGCCTCCTCCACGTCCCAGCGCCGAGTCTCTCTGAGTCACTTTCTTTGCCTGGAATGTGGAGGTGCTGATGGTATCCACCTTGTAAGGTGGCCGAGCATTGAGAGTACGTGTGTGTCCATCTGTCCACTGGAGCAACGCCCAGCATTGAGTACACACTTCTTTCAGTTTCCATCATTACTGCTGTTGTTACTGCTCGTACAGTTATTTCTTTTATTTTTTAAACATTTTATTTATTTTTGAGAGACAAAGCATGTGAGCAGGGGAGGGACAGAGAGAGAGAGGGGGACCGGGGATCCGAAATGGGCTCAGCACAAAGCCCGATGTGGGGCTCGAACTCAGGAACCATGAGATCATGACCTGAGCTGAAGTCAAGAGTTGGACGCTTAACCAACTGAGCCACCAGGTGCCCAGTATGGTTGGTTGGTTGGTTGGTCCAACTGAGCCACCAGGTGCCCAGTATGGGTTGGTTGGTCCGTCCTTCCGTCCATCCTTCCTTCCCTTTCTTTTCTTTTCTTTTCTTTTTTTAATATTTTATTTATTTTTGAGAAAGAGGGAAACAGAATGTGAGCAGGGGAGGGGTAGAGAGAGGGAGACACAGAATCCAAAGACAGGCTCCAGGCTCTGAGCTGTCAGCACAGAGCCCGACGCGGGGCTTGAACCCACCAAATATAAGATCATGACCTGAGCAGAAGTAGGACGTTCAGCCCACGGAGCCACTCAGGTGCCTCCAGTATGGATATTTCTTTTGCTCTGAATGTGCTCTCCCTTTTTTTGCTCTGAAACTGAACTTGCCACCTGGCCCAGGTGAAAAACATGCGTGAAGATTTCTGCGATGTGGTCCAAAGGACTGTACATTTTGGGATTTGATTCAAACCCAGGCTGTGCTATCACCCAGTGTGATAACAGTGTGCCCTCCCCCGCCCCCCAACACCACCCCATTGCCTGTTCTGAACCCTGTGGGTGAGTAATGCTCACTGTGTAGGGGGTCAAGTGTAATGAGAGGTTAGGTAACATTATTACCTGGACACCCAGGGCAGCCTGGCATGTCGTAGGTGCTTGAATAAGGTTGGCTCCTTCTCCCTTCCCCTCTGGCCTTCATCAACCTCCCCTTAGTTTGAACTCCTGGGACATTTCATATCTGCAAAGGAGATCTGGTCACCTGACACCACGTTATGCTCACCCTGTGAATCTCTTCCGTAACCTGAGTCCACGGCCCTCCCTGAAGTGTGGAGACCTTGTGCATCGTGGTGTCAGCCCACTTGAACCCAAGGTCTCTTGTGCCCAGCCCCTCTTCTCACAGGGCTCCTGAGGGGGGAGTGGATGGGAACAGCCAAACCGTCCACCATTGAAGCCCCTCGAGGTGGACAGAGCTGGGGTTTCCCTCTTTTGCAGCATCAGCCTCCGAGAGTTGAAGACCATCTTGCCTCTGGTCAACTTCAAAGTGAGCAGTGCCAAGTTCCTCAAAGATAAGTTTGTGGTAAGTTCCCTAGCTTGGCCTGGTGATTTTGTGAACTTAGGGTCACTTAGCCTGTGAGCCCCACTGACTGGTGCCCAGGAGAACCCTTCATCTCTTGGTGGCTGTGTCTCAGGTGAGACAGAGGGGCCCCTGGAGGTCGGAGGTGTGTGTCTGCAGTCTTAGCAGGGGGCCTCCTCTGTGAGGACCGTGTTTGCTGGGCTGCCTGACTTGGGATGTTCCCACAGCACAGCCAACCTCTCCCTCTCCATCCGACAGCCTACTTTCCTTCAAGTAACGTTGAACACGTGTTGTTTTGGAAACTATCATGGAAGTTTCCTTAGGTACGTTGTCAGGGATGTGGCACTTTGTATGCAAGTCCTCACAGTGTGCTTTCAGTTAGCTCTTCTCTGCCCTTCCCCCCACTTCCCATGCACCCCTGCCCTCCACCGTCATTTAGTTTGTTTATGGTCTTGCGTAATGGAGCTGGTGGTAGATCTGCGGCAGGTAGTCGCTCTAAGAGTGAGGGTGTAGAGCAGGGCAGGTGGAGCTTTCCTGCATGGCGTAAGGATGGAGATGATGGCCGGCACCCCATGTGGTGCTCAAGGAGGGCCCGACTCTTGTCACGGAGCCCAGTGACTCTCCATCCCACTGGCCCAGTTGCAGGACTCACGTGGTCTTATCAGTGGCAGCCCCTGGCACAGGCTTCCTTAGCCAAGAGTGTGCATTCATTTTTGTACCAGTGAGCTCTTGGAAGAGTTAGCCCACCTTATGGCTATCAAGCCATCTTGCGACCTGCCTAAAACATCCCAACTATTCTAAGAAGGCAGAAGCAGATGGGAGACGCATTCACCATTGATGACTGCACATCATAGGAATCTTGCTATTTTTAAAAAATCTATTTACTTAGAGTGCGCACCCTGAAGGGGCACAGAGAGAGGGAGAGAGAGAATCCCCAGCAGGCTCCCTTTTGTCAGCATGGAGCCCAACATGGAGTCTGAGGCCATGTACCATGAGATCGTGACCTGAGCCCAAACCAAGATTCGGACGCTCAGCTGACTGAGCCACCCAGGTGCCCCCAGAATCTTGCTCTTTATCAAGCCTTTATAGAGCGGGCGATACTTAGACCTGACTGGTTTGGTTTCAGGGAAGTCCTAGGGAGGGTAGTGGTGGTTTTCCCATTTTACAGATGAAGAAACTGAGGGTCTGAAACATTCAAGTAAATGACCCAAAGCCATTAAGCAGTTTAGGAGACAAGCCTTGACTGGAGTTGAGCTCTAACTCCATAAACCTGGTTCATTTTCCCTTGCTTTTTGAATGACCCATATGGATGAACCCTATACTAGGGTCTAGATTTGGAAGTGTCTTCTGCCCCCAGGAAGCATTACCGCTCTTGGAATTCTGGCTGAGACTCTTCTGTTTTAGGGTTCAAGGGCAGGGTCTTACCTGGTGGGACCACTGGTGACTATGTTCTCCAGGCAGATGAATTAGGAAACCTGTGAACAGTTTAGCTTCAGAGGAACGTGTTTGCTTCCAGCCAGTGCTGTCGAAGAGCTCTCCTGCCTGTTAATAGTGGAGCGATGTTCTTGTAGGGAACCTCAGAGACAGCGTGGTTACTTTTTTTTTTTTTTTTTTAATTTACAGGAAATCGGTGCTCACAAAGATGAACTCAGCTTCGAGCAGTTCCACCTTTTCTATAAAAATCTAATGTTTGAGCAGCAAAAATCGGTAAGACGATTCTTGGGCAGATGGCCCATGATGTTTCTGTTTCCCCTGTGTTTCAAAGCCCAGCACGTTCCTAAGAAACCCACGAGAAGTGTTGAGTGGCCCTCCTGCTCAAGGAAAGAGACCGTGGGAGTGGCTGTGATGTAATCTTTGCCTCTGTTAGATTATCGGAGGGGGAAATGGCACTCTCACACCTTCCGGGTGGGAATGTGAGAAGTCTGATTGGAATGTAATCTGAGCCTATTAAAGTAAAAAAGTTCAGCTAACTCCACTGCATGATCTCATTCTGCAAAGGAAATTCATCAAATTATGAAGAATAACCATCTCTGGGTGGAGGGATTATGTGTGTGTTCCTTCTTGTTATGCTTTTATTCATTTTTTATGAGAATATATTTTATTTGGGTATTATGCCATTTTAAAACTAAGATGTGCATGCATTGTGACCTGACAGTGGCATTTGGGGGACTCTGTTTTAGAGAAATAAGGGCACCGGGACCTAAGAATTTGTTAGCAGATTGCTGATTGCCGCATTATTTATGCTGGCAAAATACCTGGGAGCCGTGTGCCTGCCTCTCAGGAGACAAATGGCTGAGTAATTTGTGGTCCGTCCATACCAACGTTAGGCAACTGATTACAAAGCTTGAATCTGTGTGTGTATCGATCTGGAGAGATGTTCATGGTATTTTGTGAGCAACGCCTGCAGCAGATTCACATGAGGAGCAAGGTCTGATAAAAAACAAAACCAGAACCAGCACAGAGTAATCCTCCATCTGTCTATGTGTGTTTTTATGTTAAATGTTGATTTTGTGTGTGCACTGAAGGGCTTTGGGAAGATGGGCAGGAGAGATTATTGCATTTTTCTTTGCACACTTCTGTTTTCTCTGACTCGTTCCGAGGAGTGCATTACTTTTGCAAAAAAAAAAAAAAAAAAAAATCCCATAGGGGCATCTGGGGGGGCTCAGTCGGTTAAGCATCCGGCTCTTGGTTTTCTTTTCAGGTCATGATCTTGTGGTTTGTGTGATCGAGCCCCGAATCAGGCTCTGGGGTGGCAGGGTGGAGTTTGCTTGAGATTCTCTTTCTCCATCCCTCCCCTCCTCACACTGTCTGTCCCTCAAAATAAACATACATTAAAAAAAAAAAATCCCATAAAGTGTGAAACTTAAAAAGTGGGGCACTGCACTGAACACGGTACCTGGTCGGCAGCATGTGTCCCACAAACACGAGATGGTCGGAAAAGGGCTTTGCAGGTGGCAAGGGTGGTTAAAGCAGAGGGGACATGGGACTTGGAACCAGAGGATCTGGTTTCTCCTCCAAGCTGTGTGATCTGGGGCTGGCCACGGACGATTCACAGTTCTCAGCCTTAGTCTCTAACCTGCGTAATGGGGGCGAGGGTTCCCCCTGGGCACTAGGGAGCAGTGACTGAGGGCTGGGGGTGGGGCGGTGAAGCCTGCACGCATCTTTAAATGATGAGCATGAAAATCATTGGAAGGCACTTATTAATTGCCTTCTGCATGCAGGCCTGTGGGAGGGCACCGGTGAGGCTTCCTGATGGGCGACCTCTGGCAGTTTGTCTTGACTGGGGAAAAATACATTATTTGATAGAGTAAAAAAAATTCTACTTCAGTGTGGTTGTTTTCACATATGAGTTCTTGATTTACCAAATAGAATAGAAAGACGATAAGCTTTGGGGATGGAAAGATCCGGATGTCAGCCCCTACCTTGGCCTTGACTGACCAGGTAGTTATGGGGAAAGCCACCTCTTTCTCCTTCACTCAGCTGCCTTTATAAAATAAAGGTATTAAGTCAGGTCGTTGTTCATAAAACTTTAAAAATTATATGACTTTTCTGTTTTTTTAAAGTTTTTTAATATTATTATTTTTATTTGAGAGAGCGATAGCAAGGAGGGGAGGGATAGAGAGCGAGGGAGACAGAATCCCAAGCAGGCTCCCCACACAGAGAGCCCGATGGGGACTCACAAACCTTGGCATTATAAACCGGGTTAAGTCCAGAGTGGTATCCTCAACGGACTGAGTCCCCCAGGCACCCCACTGCCATTTTATATACGAAACCTTAATTAAAAAAAAAAAGGCTGCATAAAAGCTGATCAAAAACACTTCCTAGACTAAAACCTCTAACTTTGATTTATAATCAGTTCTTGAGAAAAATGAAAACATTTGATGACAACGCACAAGTGAAATCCAGAATAATGACAATTGCTGTCTTAGGCAATTGACCAGGATTGAGAAAAGCTTGATTCACTCGAGATAAGTAGTTGCAAATAACAGTTTTTATAATCGGTTGCCTTGAAATTTCAGGATGCTGTCTCATCAGGCAGATGGCAGGCAAAGCTTGAGAATAAGGTCTGCACAAAAGCTATTTAATCTGCCAGCACGTTAGCCCATTGATGGTGTGTTTCCACTGTGATAAAATTCCACCTAAGACTTAATTAAACCTGGGCTTTTGTTAATGGTTTTTTTTTTTTTTTTTTAATTTTTAAGGCTAATGCATGTGTTTGAGAGGGAGGAGGAGGAGAAAGAAAGTTGAGCCCGATTTCTGTAGAATCCCAGAATCTTCTGGGGGTATCTTTGATTGCCAGGTTTTGTGTGGAAAAACCCCTCATCTATACCAGAGGCTGGCTTCTGTCGGCCAGAACGCCACCTTCAGCCTGCTTCCTGTTGTACTTGGCCTAATGGTTTAAATGTTTTCTGGAATGAATGGCTGACATTTAAAACTCAAGAGATTTCATGTGAATATCTAGATTTTCTGCTGCTTTTGAAAAAAAAATGGACATCTGGCTATCTCAGGGTCCTGAGTTCCCAGTGGGGACTTCTGGGTAGAGAGGAAGCCTGCATTCTCTGGTTTGTCCCAGCTCTGACCCACCACCCAGTTCTCTCTACTAATTTACCTTGTCTACCAGGCCCCAAAGACTTTTGATGTCCACCACTGCAGGGTATAACTGACTTGGAATTTGAATAACAAAACCCGAAGCTTTATAGGTAGTTAGTGGCCAGCTTGAGAAACCTCACTAACTCCTGTGTAGGTAAATGCCCCTCCCCTACTGTTAGCATATAATTTACTTCCTGAGCTCCTTGCTGGCTGCACAGAGCAGAGAAAAGCAATAGCTGTGTGCTCTCAGAGGCTCAGCTGGATTTCTTAGGCTCGTCTGGGGAGACAGGGCTGTTTAGGGTGGTGGACCACCCCCAAGCCTGGACCCAGGAGTGGGATCCTGTTAGCAGTACCTGTAGATTTCCAAATTGGGGTAACTAATTCCTCCCTATGTCTAACCACCTGCTTACATTGCTGCTGTCAAGCCTCAAAGCTTCTAAAAATTGGGAGGCTGCAGGAAGGGAAAGAGTTTAATTCCATGTGTATCTCCTGGTGATAGGCCTCTAACTAGGCTGTACTAACAATAGTATAAAGATCACAGCGAACCTTTCCTAAGTGTGAACTACGTGCTGGTTGCTGTGCTAAGTGTTGTACATGCTCTTAATTCTCTTCATAACCATATGAGACATACCCTTATTATCCCCATTTTACAGAGGAAGAAACTGAAGCTCAGAGAAGTTACTTCCTGGAAGTTATACAGCTAGAATTTGAGCACTCCTTTGCCCAACTTCAGTGCCTAGCTACTGAAACTACTTTTTAATTTAAAAAAATTTTAATTTTAAAATTCCTTGTTAAAGGAAATCTCAAACATACATAAGCAGAGGCAGTGGTATAAGAAACCTCCGGATACCCATCACAAGCATTAGCAGGGATCAGTTCACGGCCATCCTGTTTCATCTTGCTCTTGCACACTTCCCTCTGCTCAGAGGATTATGAAGCAAACCCAGCACTGTATTGTTTCTTCCGTAAATGCTTTAATACCCATCTTTGTAACTCCTCCTCCCCACCAAACATGCCAAGTCCCCCTTGGTTAGTGACGGCTGGGTATCAGGCACCCTGATCATCAGCGAGGTTGGCTGGCTAATTAATTTCCTTCCAGCTGTTAGTCTAGGTCTTGAGTTTCACCTCTGGGGGATGTGGCAGTCAGGTTACTGTTTATTGATCTGTTTTTATACCCTGCCCTTTTGTACGATCCATTATCCAGACTCTCCAGTAAGATTCCTTTGGAAATGTGTTACGGTTCTGCAGTAGCTGTATAGCAATATCACATGCGCAGTTTCTGGGGCTCAGGCATTCTGGCACGCATTCTGGCTGGATTCTCTGCTTTGGGGTCTCACCGGGTTTTAGTCGGGGACTGTGATCTCATCTGAGACTCAAGTGGGAGAAGATCTGCCTCCAAGCCCGTGAAGTTGTGGAACTTTGAGTTCCTTGCAGGTGCAGGATTGAGGGTTCAATTTCTTGTTGTCCAGAAGACACCCACGGCTCCCTGATGGATGAGGGCTCCCCTGCATGGCTGCTGGCTTCCTCAAAGATCCCAAGACCTGCTCAGTCGTGTATAGCATCATCATGTAGTCATAGTTAAATAATCACGTAAATCCCGTTACTTTTGCAAATGGCAGGGATAATGCAGGGTTGTGGACACTGGGAGGAGGACAGTCTCAGGCCATCTTCAAAGCCTGTCCACCGAGGGTTCCCATAAACACAAGATTCAAAGTTGCTCTCCAGAGTCTCACAAATAATCCATAATCAGCACACAAATTGTGTCCAGTGCCAGTCAGAGAACAAGTACCTTCCCAACCGTGCAGGGTACCAGAAAACGAGCACACAGTCTCCTACCGTCCATTGGCTTCCCCGTGGGGGCTGAATGTGGGCATCCTCTCCTTCCTCTCTTGCTTGTTTGCCTGTTCTAGAAAACAGCTATAATTTTTTTTAGGGTGGCACTCATCTTCCTTTAGTGTTACTTGTAGCTGCGAGCAGTATTAAGTGTCCAGACACTCAGTCTTGTCTGTTGTTTGGCGACACAGCACCCATCCTCCAGGCTCAGTGAGAGGGTTAAAAGGCTCATAGATCGCAGTCACCCAGCAGAGTGCCCTCAGAGCACCCTTTCGTGAGGCAGAGCCGACCTGGTCAAAATCTGCGGGTTTCCCAGAGTGTCCTTTGACATCTCACTGTAAGGAAGCAGATGACCAGGCAGCACTTGGTAGGAAATTAATTTCTGATGTTTGAATACATGATATTATAAGCAAAGTAATATCTGCCTATTACATAAAAGTAGGAAGCATGTACAAATAAAAAGATAATTGAAACGCCTCCAAAGCTTCAACGATTATACCTGGGATTATACTTTCGGTAGAAAGATTAATGTTTATTCTTGCAGGTTTTACATGGGTACAAGCGTATGGGAAGTGAGTCACATTTGGTGATGATGTTCTGGCCGAGGACTCCAGGGAATGTGGCACATTATTCTAACTGGCGGTGGGGAGGGAGAAGCGTCCACCGTGAACCTCTGATCAGCTTTTTAGGTCACTGCCATTTTCCCCTTGGCCTCTTGGAACCAAATGGCTCAAATGACTGACTAAGCACAGAATGTGTAGGGTGAGTTACAGCCTGGAGGGTGTGCTTGCCCTTCCCCACCCCCCCCCCGCCACGTGGGGAGGCTCAATTCCTTGACCTTGGTGGCTCTGGGTCCTTGCTTCTGTGGTCCCCATCCGTGGGCATGGCCCCTTCCCGTGTCTAGCTGTAACTGCCTCTTCCCCTGGGAATCACAAGTCAGAGACAACTTTTCCTCATAGCCTTTAAATCTTTCCTAGAGAAAATTAATTTACCCATTATTTTAGGCATCCATTCAACAAATGTTTGAGGCAGGAGGGCTCAGTGGTTAGCCAAACAGACATCTGTCTTGACTTAGTGGTCCCTTGCTGGGGTGACAGGGGTCAGGGACATCACCAGAGTCACACGGGGCCGACGACATCATGGTTTGGTAGAATTTGACCACATAACCCTACACAGTAATGCTAACATACACGAACTGCTGTCTCTCCCCTGTGTGTGCACCAGTAGCATCTAGAATATTCTTCTCTCATTGCTAGGATGTCATTATTCACTTTGTGTTCATTTGCACACACCGCGCGGGCCACTGGAGATGAACCAGGGTAGACCGGGGTTGAAATCCTGGCCCCTGGACACTCTGGGCATGTCATCTCAGAAGAGCTGCTTGTCCTCTTGGGGCCCGAGTTCTGTTTCCAAAGTGGGGTCTGTTTCACCACCTTCCTGGTAGGATGGGGGCCCTGGTTGCCTGAGGTTGTGGCTGCCCTGCGTCAGCTCCTGACAAGCCCCAGTGGTTTTTCAGGGCTGCCACGGTAGACCCCAGCTAAGTGGCCGAAGACAACAGACCTCTGTAGGGGTGTTGGCACCACTCAGACCCCGCTGAAGTCCCTGGGGGAGAATCTGCCCCCTGCCCCTCTCCCCCACTCTGGTGTTGGCTGGCCGTCCTGGGCACCCCTGGCCTTCTAGATGCATCACTCCAATCTCTGCCTCCATCATCACGTGGCCGCCTTGCCGTGGTCTGTGCCTCCCTCCAAATGTCTCTCTTTATAAGGACTCCAGTCACTGGATTAGGACCCACCCTAATCCCGGAGGACCTCGCCTTCACTCCATCGCATCTGCAAAGACCCTGTTTCCAAATGAGGTCCCGTTCACAGGGACGCAAGGTTAGGGCTTGCACAGATCTTTTGTGGGATGCATGTAACACGTGCTGTAACCTCTTCCATCGATAGAATGCCCTCCCTGACACATCTGCCCCTTCTGACTGCTTGCTCATTTCTCTGCCCCGTAGAGTGACTGACTGCAGGAGCGCCATCGACATGGCTCTCCTCCTTGCCTCCCTCCCTGTCCCAGCCATGTTCCGCGCCTCTCACCCCATGGGGCGGTTGATGTTTTCCTATCGCCAGTGACCTCCACATTGACAAAGCCACTGGTTGGTCCTCTGGCCTTCATCTTGCCCTCGCCATGGCATAGATCATTGGTGACTCTCTGCTGGATATTGTCCCTTGGCTTTGAGATACTACCCCATCTTCATTCTCTTACCTTGCTGTCTGTGCGCTCACACGTCTTTGGCTGGATCTTTGATTTCTCAATGGCCAAAGGTTGGTGCGTCCCAGGCAGGGCCAGTGCTTTGCCAGACTCGCCCATCTCCCTGTCAGCTGGCCTCCCATCTTCTGCTGGAATGTTCCGGAAGAGGCCTCGTGACGCTCCACCCTCCCCCTGGTCTCCACTGCGGCCAATGCATGACTGGCCGCTCCGGTGGACGGACCCAGGAATCTTCTCGCCTTCTGTCTTCTGTTGCCCATCACCCCCACCCCTGTGCCTACGCTGTTGCCTTGCATCTGTGAACTCGGCTTCTGCCACCTAAGAGGTGAGCCTCAGGCTGGTTCTCTGCCTTTCTGCTTCCAGTCCACCCCCTGCCCTGCTCTGTGCCCTGAGTCCCACAAACTCCTTCCCACAAACTCCTGCCTCTGCCAGCAGGTTCAGCACATGGGCCGACCAGGATGGGGGTACAGGCACACAAGAGGGGAAGCTGGGGTTTTTCTCCCCATGTTTTCTGGCTCGGGAAGCATCTCTGCAGTCGGGGCACCCCCTCCTTCGGCCCCGCTGCCCGCCTGGCTGAAATAGAGGTGGAGCTTTTTTTGTGTTTCTTTGAAAAGAAGTAAAGGAACGGGCTGGCTTTAAGCTCTCGTAGCGTAGATAATTGAGGAGAAGTCTAGCTCGGGCTTTCTCCAGGAGTCCGGAAACCAGTCTCCGGGTTTGGGTTTGGAAGGGATCCGGCCTTAAGCACCAGGTTGATCTAGGGATCTAAGTGCCAGATGCATCCAAATAACAAACAGCACGCACTACCCCGAATCCCCTCCTTTATTTCTTTTTTTTAACTAAAGAAATAGCTGTGCTGTCAATCACATGTAAATAGAAGGTCTTGTGAGCTGTTCTCAGCGTGGCTCTTAACCTTTTAGGGCGACTTGTTTCTTTGAGAGGCTGATTGAAGCTATAGATCATCTTTCCAGAAGTAAAAACACATACGTGCACAGACTCACACACACCTCCTGATGCTTCCCAGGGGCCTGTCCATACCTTTCTAGAACGTTGGTTCTCCACAGGTCATCCTGGACTCCAGGCAGCTCGGCAAGAGGGCTGGGGGGTCTAGGCCAGGAGCTGTAGTTCTGTCATTAGCGTTTCTAATGTGCCAGTGGCTACATTTCCATTTGTGCGTCGAATTTCTCAAAGCTTATCCAATCATAGTCTGATTAAAGATTATAAGGTAACACTGCCTAACCTGGAGCAGACACGGTATGAGTGTGTGTATGGGTGGGTGTGTGTGCACACGTGCATGTGGAAGGTGCTTGGCCACTGAGTTGGTGTTCCTGGAAGCCGTCAGGGGAGCTGTACCAGGGCCCCTCGTGGGCGAGCTCTCCATTGCTCTCTCAAAGGTCGGAACATCAGCAGGCCATCCATGAAGGGCCGGACCAACACTGCCCGATATTTCTTTCCTTCTCTTGACCTTGAAGAGGGAAAATTAGCTCATTGCAGTATCACAGATTAGAAACGTAGCAGTGAGGTGTAGAAAAGGTATGCATTCTCTGGTGGGGGCGCTGGATGGTTGTTTTGAGAAGGATGGGGTGAATCTCTCCAAGTTAACACGCACACACCATACCCAGGTGCTTTCCCATCCAGGAATCGACCCAATGGAAATATTTGTGCGCCTGACAAAAATAAGCACCTATATGGACACTCTTTGTAAAAATACTGGATCCGATAGAGAATCAGTGATGTACGTAATATGGAATACAGTGTGGGTTTTCATAGTAGTAAGGCAGGGTTATTGAAGGTGCAGAATAATATATAGAGCCTGAAACAACAGCTAAAAGTTTGGAGACGTGGATGTAACATAATGGGATGACGTGTAATTAAAATGAATATCCACCAAACAAATTCTGGAAGGAAACCTACCAAGTTATTAAGATTGATTGCTTCTCAGGAGTAAGACTAAAAGAAGGGGGTGAGGAAGACTTCTACCTAAGTTTCTGTCATATTCAAATATTTATGTTCTACCAATTATAATTTTTTAATTAAAAAATATGTTCATTTGCAGTAAGTGGCTTGACTCATCTAATGTTCTTATTTTGTATGTGTTTTTCTTTTGTTTTCTGTTTCAGATTCTTGATGAGTTCAAAAAAGATTCTTCCGTGTTCATCTTGGGGTGAGGCCTCCCTTCTGGGTTACTGTTGTTCAGGGCGGCTGTGCAGGGCGTGGGTGCCCATGTGGGTCCTCCCAGCTGGCTCCAGTGGCGGGGGGGGCTCTCATTGGGAAGTTGGCTGCCACGAGCCAGGGGCATGGATAAACGTGAACAGCAACAGGGTTTGTGGATTGGTGGGAGGGTGGGCCAGAAGGTTCTACAGAGAAGCCCGTATGCTTTAGGACCTGCTCTCCCAGAAATGAGAGTGAGAAATTCCTGGTTAAGCAGATTTAAGTGAATTGAAATGAGTTGAAGCATATGAAGTGCTTCATATGGTGTGTGGATTGGCAAAGGGCTTGTAAATAGTGATGATAGTATTATTAAAATGGAAGCCCTGCAGGACTTGTCAGGATCTTTACTATTCTTACCCATTCCCCAAGTGGGGGATTTATAAAATGTTCTGTGATGATGAAACGTTGGCCATAGAGTTGACAGCACCTAGAATGATGTATGGCACGCTGACCTAGCCCTGCTTTTCAGAACCAGCCCTCACTGATGAGGACACTCTGGAAACTGATCCCTGTCCCCTTTCTAAACCAGAAACCTCAAGACTGTAAAGTATATATGAAACAAATCTGGTTTTTAAAAAGTGTTTAATTTTTTTATTTTGAGACAGCACATGTGCATATGTGGGGGAGGGGAAGAGAGAGAGAGGGAGAGAGAGAATCCCCAGCAGACTCCACACTGCCATCATGGGGCTCAGACTCGGGAAGCTGTGAGATCATGACCTGAGCGGAAATCAAGAGACAGACGTTTAACTGACTAAGCCACCCAGGAGCCCTGAAACAAATCTGATTCTCATGTAGTATTTTAAGGAAAAAATAAGTGTTAGACCATGAGGGTGTTTAGCGAAGAAGAAGATTGGAAATGCATTTGTAATTAAAGACAGTAGACTTTTGGATCCTAAGTGTTTACCAGAGGCAACAGCTTAAAGTGTGTTTTATCTCCTGTATTTAAAGACGCCCCACTTCCCACCCCCATCCCCACATAGACACCTTGCAAATTCTCGGGGTAGAGTACAGATTTCCGCTTCAAGCTCTGTTCTACAGAGCGTACTTCCTATAGAAGCCAGGGTTGCTGTGCCGTCCAGTGAGGTCCCACGTTTTCAGTGGCCGTAACATCCTCTCCACGAGGCCATCTATCAGCAGGCCGCAGGGGTCTCCCTCTGTTCAGGGCAAAAGGCTCCCTCGTCCGAAACAGAAAGTTCTCCCAACAGTAGGCCTCCATCTGCTCCAAAGCCTGTGTCTAGCATCTTCAGGCTGATCCCCCCGCCCCGCCACCTGCCCAGAATCTGGGGGGCTTCAGCTGGCCCCCACTCCTGAGCTCAGCGGCTCAGCAAACTCAGGATCGTGGCTTCTGAGGAGACCCTTGCTGGGGCCCTGTTCCCTTCTCCAGCATCAGCTCCCCCGAATGCTGTCCACATCCAGCCCGGCCCAAGCATTTGCAGTGTGGTTCACATCTGCCCCCTTCTCACACTGCTCTCTCCCTCCCCCCTCCACCTCCCTCCCCCCTCTACCTCCCTCCCCCCCACGCCCCTTCTCTTTCCCTTTATGTGGTTCCTGTTGTCTGAGACCCTTTCCACCTCCTGGCCAGCCCCTCCTCGTCCTCCGGGAACCCATTAGCTGCTGCGTCCCCCAGGTCCGGATTTGGGCCCCTCCCTTTCCACCGCCCCCTAGCCTCCCCGTTGGCCAGCCTGCACCTCGATCCCTGGAGGACTCACAGGGTGCCTGGTGGCAGGCTGCCCGGTCGACAGCGTGTCCTCTCTAAACACCCTCTCTTTACCCGAGGGCAGCAACACCGACCGGCCGGACGCCTCCGCCGTCTACCTGCATGACTTCCAGCGCTTTCTCTTACATGAGCAGCAGGTGAGGGCAGGGCAGGGCTGGGGAGGCTGGCGGAGCTGCCCGGGCCGGGTTCTCACCGTCTCACCACCTGCCACCCGGACGCCGGTGGCCATGACACAGTGGTGCTCCCGTCCAATGCCGCATCGGTGTCTCAGACCCTGGGAAGAGAACTGCCTCTTCCCGGCCCCTTTCCGAGGCACAAATCCAGGAAGGGGAGGAGGGGAGGGTTCCGAGGCAGGTGGGCGCGGTCTCTTCCCACCTAGCGGGCTTCCGCTGCTTTTCCAGGAAGCCTTTCCTGACCCTTGGGAAGATGTGACCAGGGGGGTGAACCTGTCCTTAAGCAAACGACACCTGGGGAAGTGTTGGGGGACAGGCTCCGTGCTGGCGGCAGAGTGAAGGCTTCTGTGTTGGGTGGTGGTTTTCCACCCCAGCGGCTCTTACCAAGCTGGGGGGCTTGGGGCGTGTCTGGAGACACTTTCGGATGTCCCTGGTGGGAGGGCCCCAGGCGCCTGGTGGGTTGAAGCCAGGGATACTGCCCAACACCCTGAAATGCACAGGTTGCCAGCCCTGTCAGTGGTGCTGCGGCTGGAAAAACCGAGTTCAACAGAGAGAAACCCAAGATCCTCTTGCTAGCTGTGTGACCTTGGGCAGGTGGTTTGACCTTTCTGTTCCTCAGTCCCCTCCGTAAGTGGGGATGGGAGCCCTACTATCCAGAGTTGTGAGGTCAGAGAAGATTATAGTCATCTTTGTGCGTAAATACACGGTCACATTCGTGTAGGTATTTAAATTTTTTACATCTGCCACTGGAGTTGTCTTTTCTTCCTCCTCATTTAATTTTTTGGTTTTGGTGTTTTATTGGCTTTATTTTTCAGAGCCGTTTCAGGCTCATAGCAATCCAGTTCGTTTACTTCTCAAAGTACACTATACTCCAGAACATCTCAGGCACACGCAAAAGTGGACAGATTGACATCATGCACCGCCATGTACCCATCACTCAGATTAAGAAATTATGAACGTTTTCCCAGTTTTACTTCTCCTGTCGTCCATCTCCACACCCACGTGCCTCCCCACCCTTCCCCCCTTCTTCATTTCTTTGCTGGAATATTCTAAAGCAAACCGCAGACTATTATTTCATTTGCAAATACTCTCGTGCGTCTCTCTTAGAGATAAGGACTTCTTTTTTAAAGAACGTGACATCCTGTGTCACAGTCTACACTGAAGTGGTTAATGTCCTCCAGCAGGTCTCCCAGGTTCAGATTTCACTGATGGTAGAGAAAACAGTGAACAGAGACCCACAACTTGGGGCCGTGGCAGCCCCAAGGAGACCCAGACAAAGGTGGTGGCTGATAAATGGTGACATCCTTGCCCTGTGCAGGGTTCACCGGAATGGCCAGGATGGGGTTTCTGTGCCCCCCCCCGCGCCTGCAGCTGCACTGGGGTGCAGTGAAGGGGCACATGCATTCCCTGGGCCCCTTACATGCCGGGAGCCATGCTGCCAGCGGCAGAAAGGAGAGAGAGGCACATGGTTTTCTTTTCTGCCGTCCTCTCTCTTGCACCAATGACTCATTTTGGTGGGAAGCTATTGAGGCCAATCAGTTAAATCCTTGGGGACAAGTAGCCTTATCCCCAAGAATTCACCAGCTAGTGCCGCTGAATTATATTACACCCACAGCGGCCCCTTGGCTGAGCTACCCTCGGAGATCAGGGCTGTGGGTCAGGAGCATAGTGCAGGGGACCTCTCCCCCCGAGTGGGGAGTTAGAACCCAGGTGGCCCCTGATGTCAAGGATGGGGACACTAAGCCATCAGTCTTGCAGACCCTTTGGTCCCGTGGGCCTGGCTCTGAGATGCTGGCAGGAAGCAGGGCTGGTCATCAAGGACATTTGTTTAGGGTGATGGGTGCTCACCTGAGGAGCACTCACCATGGCGGTCTCGGCTGTGCAGACTGTGCAGGGGTTTTAGGGAGCACGTGGGCTGTGTGCAACTCAAATGAAAACTTCTAAGAAGAGGTTTAGATAGTTCAGTTAAATGTCGCCCTCCTAGGAACTTACCCTACACAAGTAACGGCAGAATTCCTAAGAGAAATGAAAACCTGGAACTAATCTAAATTCCCACCAGAGGACTGGACACGTGCCGCAGGCTAGCCCTGGCGGGGGTGGGTGATGCTATAGAACGGGTTGGGGAAGGGGGGAGGCGGTTAGAAGGAAGACTCCGGAACTGATGTGCCTCGGTTGGTCTGGGCTCCTCGTTGGGGCAGGTTCTTTAATGACTCAAAGCCTCAGCGCCTCCGTGTACATAACAGAGAGAAGGTACGCAGCTCCTGGGGCCGCTTGAGTTTAAAATGAGCCACTCGGTGGAAAAGGTTTAACACAGAGCCTGACCATACAGTCCATGCCCAGTGCTGAGACCCTCATTCCCATTTCCTTTGTTTTCCTTCTCGTTTTCATGATTCTAGCGGCCTGGCACCCCGCCCCGCCCCACCCCGCCCCGCCCCGCCCCGCCCCGCGTAGATCCATCTTTTTATTTTAGCCTCCTGTATGCAGGAGGTTTTAGTCCCAGCCAGGGTAGCTCCAGGTCACACCGGCTAAGCACCCATGCCTCTTAACGCAGAAGCTTTGTAAGAGGAGGAACGAGGAAGCCCCTGGCTTTTGGGGGGTCGCCTAGGTCTGGCAAGGTTTTTGCATTAAGTATCTGATGTTTTGAGTTTTATGTTCTAGTATTCAAAAACATCGTAGCACCTCGTATGCGGGTGAACTGGCTTCTCTCCAGCCCCCCACCCCCACCCGGGCTACTTTGAGTCCATTTCCAAGCAGATTTGCAAGCACCAACAGTAAGGTTCTTTGTGGATTAGCTACCCACGTGCCAATAAGGCCATTTCTTCAGCACCTCATTTGTATCTGTCCTTACCTTTTGTCTCTTTCAGACTTCCTGGTCCAACCCCTTCCCATCCAACCACACACACATCTGGTAGCACATTTGCTTTTATTATCCTTAAAGGTAGAGGTTTTAGAATATTCAGAAGCCGTAAGATATGAGTCACAGTTGAATCTACATCATGTTTCATCCTTCTTTGCATCTTTTTTGCCTATGAATATATGGGCTTTTAGAGATTAGAAAGGAAAACAGTACAGTTGCTTAATATCGTGTGTTCTTTTTTTCTAATGGACTTCTGGATTTCTAAGCTGCAGAAGCTGTTTTTGAACAGCCGAATGTGTATTTCAGACATTATCAACATCAGCATTACTTGGCTGACTCTTTGAAAAGAGGACATATTCTAGGTCAGTTTATTTGGAACCCCCACTCTGCTGCTTGTAGCTGTGTGAACTTGGGATGGTCATGTGACATCCTGAGCCTCTGTTTCCTCGTCTTTCAAATGACAGTGACACTGTATGACGTGCAGAGTTGTATGGACTGAGGTGACCACAGGAGAAAGGATTGCTTGCATAAGCTACCACGATCAGAGCACTTTCTTTAAAAAAAAATTTTTTTTAACATTTATTTATTGTTGAGAGGGAGAGGAGAGCATGCGCAGGGGAGGGGCAGAGAGAAGGAGACACAGAATCTGAAGCAGCTCCAGACTCTAAGCTGTCAGCACAGAGCCTGACGCGGGGCTTGAACTCACGAACGGTGAGATCATGACCTGAGCTGAAGTTGGATGCTTAACTGACTGAGCCACCCAGGCGCCCCGGATCAGAGCACTTTCTCCGTACCAGGTGCTATGTTATACACATAGCTTTATTTCCTACAGTCTCTGACAGAAACTCTGTGCCTCAGTATTACTCTCAAGTTATAGATGATGAGTCACAGAAAGGGTATGTAACATGCCAGGGTCAGCCAAGAGAGCAGCCCTGGCAGTCTGACATAACTGTGCTCCCAGCCTCTACGCTATTACACATAAAGGGCCAGCATAGGGCAGGAGTCAGCAGACTATGCCCCCCCCACCTTGTTGTTGTAAATAAAGTTTTATTGGAACTCAGCCACGGCCATTTGTGTGTGTGTGTGTGTGTGTGTGTGTGTGTGTGTGTGTGTGTGTGTGTGGTCTCTGGCTCCTTTTTCAGTACAGTGGCAGAATTGAATGGTTGTGACCCAAAGCCCAAAATATTTACCCTCTGGTCCTTTACAAAGAATGCTGGCCAGGCACAGAGTAATGTGTGATATGCAGCCCTTGATTACATACGCATTCAGAGTAGGTTGGTGTTTTGGTCTTTGATGGAAACTGGATCCTGAGAGATGAAGAATTTTGCCAGTCCTCTTTCTGATGAGTTCATGTTCTTGTTCTCGTTCTCGTTCTTAGGAGGTTTGGGCTCAGGATCTGAACAAAGTCCGTGAGCGGATGACAAAGTTTATCGATGACACCATGAGGGAAACCGCCGAGCCCTTCTTGTTTGTCGATGAGGTGAGTGGGCTTCTTGTCAACTCGGCTGGGCGTCTCTGATTCACATCTGTGACCTCCGAAGTTTATTCTTCCGGTTCTCTTCCCTTGGAGAGCTTTGCTGTCGGACGCTCCCGGACTGACTCAGTTGAGAGCTGGTTTTTTCTAGGTTCTGAATTACCGCAGCTTCTATTTTGTTCTTGCTAGTCCCTTTGGCTGTGTGGTTTGGGTGGGTTCTTTGCTTCTGCCACTAGAGGGCGCCTGCCGCCGGGATGTGGCTAACAACCCAGGCACAGCCAGGAGATTCTAAGGTCCATGGGGCTCTTACACCAGCCCCCTGGCCCGGCGTGAAGTGTCTGGGGAGGGGGGTGGGAGAGGAGAAGCGGGGGGTGGGGGCGCTCCTGCCTTGTGTAAGCTTGTTCCCAGTGTAGCCCCCATGTCAATCATATTTTTTTTTAAAGGGATGAGGAAGTTTCCTGCCTCTGATACGTTATGCTGCTGGTGGTGGGTTTTTTGCTCAGGTTGGGTGGGGGGGGGGGGGGGGGGTTCACAAATGTTCATGGCGCTATTATGCCTTAAAACTTCTCTGTGGGAAGCACATACCCATGTAGTATGTGGATGCACATTAAAAAGGAAAAAATCACATAGGTCAGCAAAAACACGTGTCCACGTAGCCTGTTTGCATCTGAGCGTTCCGCATTACAAACTTGGGTAGGGGCGCCTGGGTGGCTTAGTCAGTTAAGTGCCCCGGCTCTTGATTTTGGCTCAGGGCATGAACTCGTTCGTGAGTTCGAGCCCCACCTCGGGCTCTGCGCTGACAGCACAGAGCCTGCTTGGGATTCTCTCTCTCTCTCTCTCTCTCTCTGTCTCTCTCTCTCTCTCTCTCCGTCTCTGCCCCTCCCCTGGTCTCTTTGTCTCTCACCCTCTCAGAGTCAATAAATAAACATTAAAAAAAAAAAAAAAGCCAAACATGGGTCCTGGAGACCACCTTCTCTCAGCTCCTGTATCAGAGCTGCCATAGACCGGAACGATGCAGATGCAGGTGCCGCCCTCCTCCCCATCGGGGTGATGGTCTCGTCTCTGTGACTCTCCTAGTTCCTCACGTACCTGTTTTCGCGGGAGAACAGCATCTGGGATGAGAAGTACGACGTGGTCGACATGCAGGACATGAACAACCCCTTGTCCCACTACTGGATCTCCTCCTCGCATAACACGTGAGTCCCTGGTGAGCCCGCGGCGGGCCGGGCACATGAAGGGCAGCGGGGCGGGGTGGCCGCGTGGGAGCGGGCAGGCGCAGAGCCACGCCGCTCAGCCTGGAATGTACGCAGGCATCTGGAAGGCACGTGGGGTTGCACCCCGCTTTCCCAGTTGATGCTTGGAATGATCGTGTTTGCTCTGTGGTCCTAAAAAGCAGGTTGGCAGAGCTGGTTTTCACGGTCTGGATAGCTCATAGTAGCCACAGCAGGGCGACTGCATTAGTTATTGAAGGGGTGCTGAGTGTCTACACTGCGCCGGGCACTGTGCGTGCTGGGCGCTGGGGACACAGCAGTGAAGAGAGAAGGAGTCTTCCTTTCATGTACTTGGAGGGGGGAAAGGCTTCCTTTGATTTAAGGGCGAACAGGAGTTGGCGAGAGAAGAGGTGGTGAGGCAAGGAGGAACGGCATGTTCAAAGGTCCAGGGGCAGGAGGAACTGAGTGGGGTCTGTTAAGACTAGACTCTAGAATCCAGGAGGGTCAGTGGCAGGAGAGCAGGGCCTGTTTGAGTGGAACCTTTTAAATCACAGCGAGGGCACCCGGCAGAGGGAGCCACACATGGCTTTTAAGCCAGAGAGCAACGCATGCAAATGTTTGGAAGGTTATGCTGATTGCAAAAGAGAGGGTGGGCTGGAAGGGAGGAATAGATGTTGCACTGAAGTTCCAGTGTTCAGTCTGCCTTGGAAGGTGACAGGGTGAAAGTCCTGGGGCCTGGGCATCCGGAGAGCTACAGTTGGCACCTTCCCAGGGGTCACTGCAGGCAGGAGTCAGTGAGAAGGCATTTTGGGAAGGTAAAGTCTTTTTCAGGGGCAAGTGGGTGGCATGGTTCTCTCTTTCCTACCATGTCCATTGGCTGAGAGTGGTGAATTCTACCAAACCCAGAGGAGAGTTAAGGAACACGAACTTTTAAAAGGGTGGGGGATGGATGTGGTGAGGAGAGTGCATCACACTGTGCATTTTTTTTAATTAAAAAAAGTTTTAATGTTTTTGAGAGAGAGAGAGAGACAGAGTACGAGTGGGGGTGGGGGAGAGGCGGGGGAAACAGAATCGAAAGCAGGCTGTCTGAGCTGTCAGCTCAGAGCCTGACGCAGGGCCCAAACCCACAAGCCACAAGATCACGACCTGAGCTGAAGTCGGACACTTAACCAACTGAGCCCCCCAGGTGCCCCAGAATAGGCATTTTTATGTCAGTTTTGGTGGACATAATTCAAAGCGTAGTGAGTCCCAGCAGTGGCTGTTGAAGATCTTTGCTTGGCCTGGGGCCCTGCACCTGCAACCAAAACCGTGGCCCCTGAGGGCCTGGTGGGCGCCACGGGGGGTCATTAACCAATGGCCACATGTCCGTTTCACTCCTGATCCGCGCTGGCCGAGTTCGCCACAGAACACACAGTCTCGGCCCTCCCTTGGATTGCCACGGTGCCTACTGTCCACATCCTGCGATTGTGGCCTGAGTCTAAGGCTCGTGGCCCGTGCGGCCACGCGATCGCACGCGTCTGACCCAGATCCCAGCCGTGGATCTTCCTAGTGGATCTGCCTAGACAGAAAGAGTTGAGGACGTTGGGCGCTGGGCCGAGAAGCTCCTTAGGACCCCCCGAGGTGCGGGCCTGCCCCCCACACGGCCGCCGCCTCCTGCCCCGTCCCTCAGGTACCTCACTGGAGACCAGCTGCGGAGCGAGTCGTCCACGGAGGCGTACATCCGCTGCCTGCGCATGGGCTGTCGCTGCATCGAGCGTGAGTGCCCTTTTCCTGGTGCAGCTGATGCTGCTAGTGAACTGAAGTCTGCCGTGGGGCTGCTTGATGCCATCCTTGTCTGCAAAGCCTGAGTCGTGGGCATGCGTGGGACGGGCCAAGGGAGAACCCGGGGCTCACGGCATCTGGGGTGGGGGCTGTGGCCACCGGCAGCCAGGGACCTTTCCCCAGAGGATTCCCCCACCCCCACCCCAGGGCAGGCAGTGGTGTCGAGCCTGGCTGGGTTGGAGTCCGGAACCCTTGGGCAGCAGGTTGGGGATTGGGGAGATGTCCCGGTGCAGCAGCAGAACTGGGAGGCCAGCACCAAAGATGTGTTCATGCTCCTTTCCTCCTCCAGCTTCCTCCTGAGCTGTTTTCCTTTATTTTTTATTTATTTTAATTTACTTTTGTAATGTTTGTTTATTTTTGAGAGAGAGAGAGAATGAGAGAGACAGAGCATGAGGCGGGGGAGGGACAGAGAGAGAGGGAGACACAGAATCCAAAGCAGATTCCAGGCTCTGAGCTGTCAGCACAGAGCCCGACGCGGGGCTCGAACCCATGAATAGCTAGATCATGACCTGAGCTGAGGGCAGACGTTTAACCAACTGAGCCACCCAGGTGCCCCATGTCTGGGCTGTTTTCAGAGGAAGGCAAGAGCCCTCTAGGTTTCGCAGGTGGCCCAGCTATGGACGCCACCCTGACCGTTCTTTTCATCGCTGTTCACGGGCGCCCCAACACGGATGACCCAGGCCCTTAGAGATTCCCAGGAGCCAGTTGCTCTCTCCTTCCTCACCCCTCCCCTCCTGGCCTGACTGTACCCCAATGGCCTGCAGGTGGATTGGGCTGAGAAAAGGCACAGAGCACTGATTTGGGCTCCAGTTTGATCACGCACATTCCCTGTGGCATCAAACTTTAATGGCAGTCATTCCTGTATTCCTTATATATTCTTTATATTCTATATTCCTTAGACAGTTGCCTACGTGTATTCTGCCCCACCTCCCAGGAGGAAGCGAATGTGAAAAAAACTATCAGCTCCTACTTCCTCTGGGGGTTGAAAATATAGGGGCTGTTCACCTTCTCTATAATCTGTTTCTGTTTGAATATTGTACCATGAACTTTAAAAAAACAAATGTCTCCTTGTTCTGTATTATTTCAACTCACAGAAAAGCAAGCCAAGTGAAATCAGAAAAAAAAAGTCCCATGTTACAAATACTTTCTTTAAAAAGAAACATTTAAACCAATTTCTTTAGGACAAATGTATTGTATTTACAAAGAGACCTTTATTTTTTTAAGTTTATTTAAGTTTATTTTGAGACACATAGGCGTGCACACTTGCACACGCACACACACACTCACACGGCGTGAGGGGGGGAAGGCGAGGAGAGAGAATCCCAAGCAGGGTCTGCACTGTCAGCACAGAGCCTGACGCAGGGCTCGAACTCCTGTACTGTGAGATCATGACCTGACCTGATATCAAGAGTCAGGTGCTTAACCGACTGAACCACCCAGAAACCCCTCCAAAGGGACCTTTAACTGAGCAGCCACATCTTCCCATAATCGCACGGGGAATCCATGCACATGGGTATCGTGGGTCCTCAGCCTGCCGGCCCCTGGAGGGAATTGTTGGGTGTGGCCCTGGTGTCCTAGTAACTGAGCCATGAGGGGGCCGGGGCCGATCCCGCAGCTGCCCGGCCGCAGCGTGCCTGCCGTCAGCGGCCTGTCGAGGCGGAGAGTGCCGGGCAGGCGTTGAGGCTGCACGTCTGTTCCCTCAGTGGACTGCTGGGATGGGCCCGATGGGAAGCCCATCATCTACCATGGCTGGACGCGGACCACCAAGATCAAGTTTGACGATGTCGTGCAGGCCATCAAAGACCATGCCTTTGTCACCTCAAGGTTTGTGGGCTTGATTTCCTGGTGTTTTGTCTTCAAGGGGGAGGTGGACAGACCAGATGTCCCTCCCTGCCCCTCCCCTTCCCCTCCACCCCCGCCCCCCAACATCCATATCCACCAGCCTGGTCTCCATCCTGGCTGGTCAAGGCCAGCAAGTCTTCAACTGGGTGTTGGCGCCCCCTACAGGCCCAAAGTGCAAGTCCCCCCCCTGGTTCTAGAGCCTGGAGGAGGCTAGGGCTGGGGCACGGGTGACCTCCGCTACTCCCCCCTACTCCCACCTCCCTCCCCGCGCCTGCTGAGCTGAGCTGGCTCCCGGCGCCCACACAGCTTCCCGGTGATCCTGTCCATCGAAGAGCACTGCTGTGTGGAGCAGCAGCGCCACATGGCCAGGGTGTTCAAGGAGGTGTTCGGGGACCTGCTGCTGACCAAGCCCACGGAGGCCAGCGCTGACCAGCTGCCCTCGCCCAGCCAGCTGCGGGGGAAGATCATCATCAAGGTAGGTGGCCTCGCGCGTGTCATTCACTCAGGAGAGCCCGCGGTTCAGAGCACAGCCTCCTGGCCCCCCCATGCTCCTTACTCACTGCGTGAGGGACCCTGGGCGAGGCCACTTCACTTCTCCATGCCTCTGTGTCCTCACCGGTCTCGGGGGGGTTAATGAGAGAACCTACTGCATTGGCCGTGAGCGTCATGTGAAAAACCGCGCGCACGGTGACGTAGCAGGTGCTACGTGAGTGCCAACTGTCGTTCGCTCCTTGGGGCCCACCTCCACCGTGCCCCTGAGTCAGGTCTCTGGGGGGTTGTTCTGGTGACCCAGACCCCCTTCCTGACTCCACAAGCTCCCATTCCAGTATGTGAGATGGACTGGAGGTGGACAGTTGCCCCAAAAGGCTGCGTGTGCGCTGATGGGAGGAAGAGGGTGGCTTGCCAGGTGCTGTGGTGACAGAGGAGGCGTCAGCCTCGCCCGAGAGCGCAGGGATGCCAGGGAGAGCGGTGATGCTGGGGATCTGCATTCCTAGACCAAGAAAACGGATCAATGGTGGCTTAAAGCCTGGGAGTGGTCGTTTCTTCCCTCGCTGAGGGAGAGTGTTCTAGAAGGTTGAGCTCTGGCGCAGAAGGCTTTCCAGGGACCCAGTTTTCTCTCTTGTTCACAGTCTCCCAGGGCAAACAGGTTCCCGGGGGGGGGGGGGGGGGAGGTTCTGTTGACCCCCAGAGAATCCACTTAGGATTTGGGGCAGGGCAGCAGGTGAACTTCCGGGGGAAATGTTTCCTCTTTATTTTTATTAACCTGTAAGTAAAAATTAACGTTTCCTTCCATTATGAATGTCGCCAACAAGCCACTTACGGCTTTTGACGCCAGCAGAAATCACGGATATTTTCACCTCATGTTTACCATTGTTGGAAATACCTCAAAATAATGTTGTGTTCACCACTACATTGAAATCGTGATAGCTAAGAGATTTGACTCCGGATCTTAATTTAAGATATTAATAAAGAAGGACATATATTTACATTATGAAGAGTTAATAACCGCACTTGAGTATAGTTTCTCTCAAAATTCTGTGTATTATAAATGTTTGTTCTGAGAAAGGGGTCCGTAGTCTTTCCCAGGCTCCGAAGGAGGGCCCTGGCACAGAAATGTGAGGGCAGTGCCCTGGGGCGCTGTCCTTGTGTGTGAGGTTGGCTCTGGGTTGTAGGCTTGCCCGAGCGGCAGCTCACAGAAAGGGCAGTATGAGCATGTCCAGGGTCTGCGATTCCTGCCGAGCAAGTGGGACATCAGTTGGGTATGTCCCGGCCTGTTCTGTCCTGTGTGTGGGAATTTAGTCACATGACCACGCATCCTGCAGAGGAGGCTGAGCGTGAGGCCTCCACCTGGGTGGCCCTTGGCGGAAGGAAGGGGGATGGGTTTTGCTGACAAATAGCAGGTTCCTGTGGAAGGGTGGACAGGTGTTCACCAGACGGAGGGAAGGCACTGCCCTCGGGTTGTGGGAATAACGTCCATAAACGTGTGGTTGTGTGAGCACGTGGCACGCTTCCTAGATTGTCGCTGGGCCCCCAGGATGCACTGGGAACAATCCCTGCATGCCAGGACATCACGGTCTAGTGGGAGACAGACCCATCAACAGAGGGTGCCGAACAGTGTGAGGGGCTTTTGCCGAGGTCCATGCAGAGGAGGGGATGTCCTTGCCCCTGGCGTAAATGCACCAGTGTCTGAGAGGATCTGGCTAAGACCCTGGAGCGATTTTCACTGAGACACCAAAGGAAGTTTCCAGCATGGGGAAGGCAGGACTATAGGCCAAGGGAGCTCGGCTGGGAGGGTCCACGGCTTCTCGGGCGTTCAGTCCGTGAGTCTGCGTCTCTCTGTAGCTTCACCTTCTTGGGACCACTCTCTGTGTGTCCCCAGGATGTGCAGCCACAAAGGCCCCTTTCAGAGCACACCTTCCCTCCCCATGGTGCTTAGTGGCTCACCCCTTTCTGTCTCAGGAAAGAGGGTGGAATAGCATTTGCGAGGCATTCCTGGTCTGCCACTTACTGGGCGAGGCATGGAATGACATATGCTTGAGTCTCCTCCAGCCCTGCAAGATGGCATATCCCAGGCCCCAGGCTCTCTTTCCAGATGGGGATACTGAGGTTGAAAAAGTGACTTAGCTGAGGTTACGGTAGTTTGAGAGGTTTCACCTTTTGATAGGTATCTTTCATGCCCACTGGCTTACGGGACCCAGCAGGGGCTGTCATTGTCCCCGTTTCACAGGGGAAGTTCCTGAGCCTGAGACAGGTACTCACACAGCCAAGGTCACCAGCTAGTAAGGCTCCAAATTCAAGCCCCTCTCAGATTCCCAGCCCTGAGCTTCCTCCAGAATCTGGGATTTCTAAGTACTTGCCTGGGTTGGGCATCAGTACTCACCTGGATGAAGGTTGTTGTAGTCCCTGTGTTAGTCTTGGGAGGCTCAGAGACGTGCAGCCACCTGCCCGGGGTCACACAGCTGATAAAACAGCAAGAGTGCTGTGTGCACCCAGGTCTTAACTTGGCATCTCCAGTGTACAGTCCTCTGCCCTGCACAGCCTGGGCCACTGGACCTGTTCCTGCCTTTCGCTCTGTGTGCCGGAGAATGTGGAGTGTGCACGTGGTGTCACTGATACACTGAATATTTATTGAGCACTTACTATCTGCTGAGCTACCACAGGAGATTCAACAGGGGACAAAACCAAGTCCTGTCCTCATGGGGCTTGTATTTTAGCAGGAAAGACACAAGACAAAGATATAGACATGTAGATACAAAAAGGGTCAAGAGTATGGAAGATAATTCTCAGCAGCCAGACAGTGACAGGGATGAGAAGGAAAGTGGGGGCTCTGTGTAGACCACACAGTCCAAGAAAGCTCATCCGAGGAGGTGACACTGAGCACAGAGCTAAATGGAGTGAGAGAGAAGCCAGGCAGAGAGAACAGGCAGTGCAAAGGCCCTGAGGCGGATGCTGCAGATAGATGCTGGCTGGCTGGCTGATGTGAATGAACGCTTGCTGGCTCAGAGATTCCAAACTTGGGTCTGGAGGGAGACAGGTGATGTACATTTCTCCCCTCTCAGCATAAGAAGCTGGGCCCCCGAGGCGACGTGGATGTCAACATGGAAGACAAGAAAGATGAGCATAAGCAACAGGGTGAACTGTACATGTGGGATTCCATCGACCAGGTGGGTCTCCTTGCACTCCTTCTCAGAGCCTTGAGTGAATCTGAGGTCTACTAGAGAACTCTGAGAATATTCCTGTCTTATTTCTGTTTTGACCTACCTTTTTTAATGGTTTACTTCGAAATAATTTTATATTCCACCTAACATACTGTATATTTACAGCCACATACAAAGACTTTCTACATACTCTTCACTTAGCTTCCCCAAATGCTAACATCCTCTGTAACTAGAGTATAATTATTGGAAGCAAGAAATGAACATGGGTACAGTACTAATTCCTGGACCTATCCCAGTGTTACCAGTTTGTCCACTGACGTCCTTTTTCAGTTGAGGGTTCGGTCCAGGATTCAACAGTGCATTTACTTGCCCTGACTCCTTAGTGTCCTTCAGTCTGGACACTTCCACTGGAAACCTAATTTTGGTGAGAGGAATGCATTTTGAATGCTAATGCCGCTTCTCACATCCCATAAACTAACATGTGAATCCACTTGCGTATGTTTTGGTATGTCTCTTCTTCCACCCTAGAAATATTAAAAATTGTTAATGTTTAAATAAAGAATTAAGTCACAGGTATCGAAGAGCCTCTAGAGAAACTGGCTAAGAAATCCTGAAAGTAGTAAAAAGTGGATGTAATGGAAAAAAGTCATGAGACCCAAAAGACCACCCCATCATTTGTAAAAGCCTTCAAATTCGAACTAGAAATTTGATACTAAGTTGTACTTACCCTTAGACACACTGAATAAAAAAAGTCCTGAAAATGCCAGAGGAACCCAAAAATAGATGTTTTAAAAGAAACGTCTCGAAGGCGATCAAATTCCACGAACCTCCCCCCCCCCCCCCCCCCGCAAACGTCTATGAAAGTGGGAAAGGCACCCCAGGGCAGAGCTTCAGGGCCCCAGAGTGGGTGGGGCCAGCACTCAGGCAGAGAGCTCATGCTGGTTTTCCCTTCTAGAAATGGACTCGGCACTACTGTGCCATCGCTGATGCCAAGCTGTCGTTCAGCGATGACATTGAACAGACTGCAGAGGAGGAGCTGCCCCAGGTAGGGAGACCCCCTCGCTGGTCGTCTCTCCCACGGCCCACAGGCCTGCACATCCACAGCCTACCCAGCCGCCTCTTTGGGTACCAAGGTCTGCCTGGCTGTTCGCTGATTGGCTGGCTGGCCCGGAGGCTCAACCAATGAGGTTCAAGGGATTTCTTGCTCAAGGGTCTGATTGGCCTGTGCTCTTGGCGGAGGACACTGGGAGGTCCTGTTCAGCCCCACCCCCGGCCTGGTTCCTGGCTTTCCTGCCCTCTGTCCTTGGGCTGCTGGCCACCATTGGTACTGTCTCTTGGGTGCAGCTTCCAGGGCGTTAGGGCGCTCAGATTTCTCGTGTCAAAGAGCTGAGCGTGGGTCTTCGGACTGAGAGCCATTTTCCCAGACCCCCCGGGATGCGGGCAAGCTGACGCCAGCCGGTGTGCTCTCCATCCCCCGAGTCCGCGTGTGCAGAGGGACCAGTCTGGCCACGCCGGGGGCCTGTGTGGTCCAGGGTTTCAGAATCCCTTCCTCCCCGCGTGGCCCAGGATGTACCGCCCACGGAGCTGCATTTTGGGGAGGAGTGGTTCCACAAGAAGCTGGAAAAGAGGACGAGCGCCGAGAAACTGCTGCAGGAGTACTGTGCGGAGACGGGGGGCAAGGACGGGACCTTCCTGGTGCGGGAGAGCAAGACCTTCCCCAACGACTACACCCTGTCCTTCTGGTAGGGGCGGCCGCCTTCCCCTCGCGGCCGGCCGGGGGGGGGGGGGTGGCGAGGG
>NW_024080633.1:4999721-5013761 GCF_003009895.1 Hyaena hyaena
GGCCGGGCCCGGAAGCCCAGGCTTCATTTAGGGAGCCGAGAAGGGCTCGGCTAAGGCAGGTGAGGCCCCGGAAGCCTAGCCGACAGGATTAGTGGTATTTCGGGGCACCTGGTTGGCTCAGTCGGTGGAGTATGGGACTTGATCTCAGGGTTGTGAGTTCGAGCCCCATGTCAGATGTAGAGACGATTTAAGAGTAAAATCTTAAAAAAAAAAAAAAAATTAGTGGTATTTCAGTGCCATATTTTTATTTATTTTTTATTTTTTAAAATGTTTTATTTATTTCTAGGAGAGAGAGAGAGAGCGAGAGAGACAGCGTGAGCAGGGGAGGGTCAGAGAGAGAGGGAGTCACAGACTGAAACAGGCTCCAGGCTCCGAGCTGGCAGTCAGCACAGAGCCCGACGCGGGGCTCGAACCCGCGAACCGCGAGATCATGACCTAAGCGAAAGTCGGACGCTTAACCGACTAAGCCACCCAGGCACCCCTTCAATGCAATATTTTTGAAAAATGAGAGGTGATGATAAATCCGTGATGAACAAAAGATCGTCAACGTTTTATGTAAAGACAGGATCTGACTGGCCCTTAAGGTAATGTGGTCTCACTCACGCGGCCCCATCCACCCCCAGTCCTGGTCCTGAAGCAGGTGGCATGCCCGTGGGCAGGTCCCTCAGCCTCCTGGGGTCTCTGTTGTCTTATCCCTAAAATAGAGATCCTAAAGGTGGCCTTATAGTGCCGTCATGAGCTTTCTCATTCGCTCACTCCCTCACTTCCTCACTCCCTCATTAAAGGGCGTTCCTGGAGTGCCTGCTTTGTGCCAGGCACAGCAATCAGACAGACAGTCCTGATGGAGATTAGAGTCTAGTGGGGGAGGTGCACAATGAAAAGGGAATCACAAGCCTCTAACTGTGATAACCTCAATGAGAAAAAGGCAAGAGGTTACCAAAGTCTGTACGAGAGGGACCTGATGTAATGTTAGGGGTGGGAGCGGCCAGGAAGACTTCCTGGAAGAAGGGGCGTGTATGCGGAGACCCCAAGGGTACAGGTGATAACAATGGGCTGGTGATTGCGATAGCTAACACCTCAGCGCCAGAGAGCATCCTCGGCCCATTTTGGTGTGTGATCTCATTCAGTCGTCAAGACGGCTCGGTGAGGACTGAGCACAAGGAGACAGACTCTGGAGGCCCCGAGAGGACACTTGTTCAAGGTCACTTAGCACATAGTGGCAGCGTCATGATTTATACCTAGGCCATCTGGCTCCACAGTAGGAGTCATGTAGGTAAAAGTTGGTAGAGGAAGTAGGTAGAATGTTCTGGAATCCAGGCTAAAAGACCAGCCTGCGCTAAAGCCCAAGCATGCCCTAAGAACACAGGGAAGCCTGAGTGGCCACATACAGGCTCTACGCCTCAGTGTCCCTGACTGCAGTTCTGTCCCCCGCCCCCCAGTTCACTGCCGCCCCGGGTGCAGGAACGGCCCGTTGGTCTGGCCTGGGCGCTGATGCAGTCCCCTCTCCCCGCAGGCGGTCGGGCCGGGTGCAGCACTGCCGGATCCGCTCCGTCATGGAGGGCGGGACCATGAAGTACTTCCTGACTGACAACATCATGTTCAGCAGCATCTACGACCTCATCCAGCACTATCGCGAGACGCACCTGCGCTGCGCCGAGTTCGAGCTCCGGCTCACCGACCCCGTGCCCAACCCCAACCCCCACGAGTCAAAGCCGTATGTGTGCCCAGTGCGGTCGGGACGGCAGATCCCAGGCGCCCACCCACAGGTTTAGTGGGTGCAGACACCCGTGCAGGCCGTGCTCACGAATCAGAAAAGCCAGGCTTGCGGGTGTGTCGGGGCCCAAACTCCCACGAGGCCCCTCAGCCGGGCCCCCGGGGTCTCCCTGGGATGGCCGCAGTTTCCAGACCTCTGCTCTGCCTTGCTTCTGCCCTGTCCCTCTGCCTCCTCACCTGTCTTCTCCATCCCTCTGCGTGTCTCCCTCCCCTTCTGCTACTTCATCTTCACAGTCCTGAGCTCTTGGACTTTGATTTTGAGAGGTGAATTTCAGCCCGGCGATAATCTTTCTGCCTGTCAAAGGTCATTCCCGTTCATTATGAAACTGAACAAGAAAAGTGCAATTGTAGAGATCCTCCCTTCATTTTCTTTTTAAAATCTAGTAAAATGAGTATGAGTTAGGCTTTGCGAAGGGTCAACCAATTCTGGAAATAAGAACAATATTTTTAAGCAGAAGGCTGCCAAAATGTACGTTTCTGAGAAGCCTTGTAACTTAGAGCATCTTGCTTACTTTCTTTTGTCTATGTTCATATAGATTGCCTAATAAAATTGGCTATTTCTTATCTATTTCTTATCTTTAAAAAGTACCTTTAAAAGCATCCAAAGACCAACTAAACAAACAGACTCCACTCCCTCTGTTCTCCAGTTTTCTGAGATTCTTCGCTGTGACTGATGCTGGCCCTGAGTCAGGCTGATGGAGGGGGTGGGCTGGGAACAGTTCATTTATTCTCTCGTGCTCCAAGCAGACCTACTTCATGGATGTTTTACCCAAGCTACATGTTGGTGGGCTTTTAAAAAAAATTGCTGTTTCTAGCGGCGTTCTTGGGTGGGGGAGGCCCGCTGCGTAATTTCCACGGATTTTTTCGCGCTCTGCTCACCGGGTGCTCCTCACGGGCGGCCCTCCCACTCGGCCACCTTCCCTGTGCCGCAGGTGGTACTACGACGGACTGAGCCGCGGCGAAGCGGAGGACATGCTGATGAGAGTTCCCCGCGACGGGGCCTTCCTGATCCGGAGGCGGGAAGGCACCGACTCCTACGCCATCACCTTCAGGTGAGCGGGCGGGCTGGAGCCTGCCGGGAAGGACGGAGTGGAGTGCGAAGGGGGCGCCGCAGGTGGCGGTTTACCTCCACGTCCACACCCAGAGGGTCAGCAGTGAGGACGGCAGCAGGGGTAGCTTGTGGCGGGCCAGCACTGCTGTGTGTTCCTGGGGGCAGCACGTGTTCGGTTCACTGGGTTCATCTTCCAGCAGTGTTAAGACCATCTTCGTTACTTTTCGGAGGAGGACACTGAGGCACAGTGAGGCTGATGAGTAACTTGCAGAAACGTGCAGCCAGGAAGTGGTGGACCTGGGATTTGAACCCAGAGAGCCCTGGCAGCCCGGATTGGTGATGGTATAGACCTGAGTCCCTCCCGTCGGCACTCGCCCCCGCCCCCACCCCAGCTCTGCCAGTGGGGAGGCCGTATGGACCAAGCATCAAGAGGACTGTCGTTCTCTGCTTGAATTCTATCCCAAGACACCAAATTCCTCTAGTTTACACCAGTGACAGCGCTGGGGGCCCGTTTCATACTGTCCCTCCCTCTCCACTACTGCAGTGTAGTCTCAATGAAGGGCCTAACTAATGTTCCAGACGCTGGGCTGCCATGGACGCTTCATCTGATTGAGTCTTTCACTGGAGCCCATGAAGGGTAGATCAGTTACTTCAAGTAAGAAAATGGAGGCCCAGAGAGGTTAAGCAACCTGTCTAGAGCCACACAGCCTAGTCCTGGGCTGAGGTAGAATTTCTGACTTGGGCTCATCCATGTCTAAAGCTTGCTGTTTTCGCTGTGAGGTCTGAAGCAAGAGGCTTGTGGCCCAGATCAGGCCTGTGGATGTTTTGCTGAGCCTCCATGGGTACGTGAACTTGAAAATTTAGGTTCCTTCTTAGGAAACGGAGGAAGTGGCAGCTCTGGACCCACGTTCCCACATGGTGGTATTGGTTACTAGCTGCGCAGAGGGGGGCCCTGGTGCACCCAGGCTGCTCCCGCTCCTTCCACGCCGTTGCCCTGGCCCACCCCCCCTGGTTGCCCTGCGGGCTGCCCCCTGGGCATCAGGAGTTATGCCCTTATCCCTCCCCCTAACTGATGCCTTCTTGAGTGAGTGGGTGGTGGTGGTAGTGAGGCTCATTGTCATTCATGGCCGTTTGTCGAGGACCTACTGTGTGCCCGCTCCAGCCGGCATGGCTCTCCTGTGCTTTGTGCAAACAAAAAAAAGTGGGATTTATTGGCTACTAGCAGAGATGCTTGGGGTGAAGCTGGCTTCCAACAACCTGGGTCCATGTCTCCCCCTGCAATTCCTGGGAGACTCTATTGGCTTCACATTGGGTGCCAGGAAGGAGTCGTGTGATGCACACAGTCCCGCTGGCCCCAGCTTGAGCTGGGTGTCATCATTCTCTGGGCACCTTCAAGCTGGCGGTGGGGTGGAGTCACTTCACTGGAACCATGTGGTTGAAGATGTGGCTCCTCAGATCGTTGCCTGATTTTATGCGTCCGCCATTTTGTGTGCATGTCTTTCCTTCCTGTGAGATTGGTGGTACCCTGAAAGCTGGAGTTTGGAATTTTTAGGGATTAGTAAATGTTCAGTGAGCACCTACTATGTGCCAGGGTGTGCGCTGGGCTGCAAAAATACAGAAGTGACAAAAACTGCCCAGTCCTTGCTCTCATGAGGCCAGTGGTGTGCAGAGAATGAGAGACGTCCTATTGCTCACAAGTGCTTTTTTCTGTTGAGCGATTCCCTCTTACTCAGCATCGCCTCGCCAGTGGCAGGTGCTCGGTACCTGCTGGCTGAGTGAGCGAGAGGACGTCGTGTCTCAAAGGGGAAGGGAAGGCTGTGTCCCCCATGCTGGCGTGGTGAGCGGCCGTGGTCGCCACCCACTGCGTGCCTGTTGGGGGCACTCGGTCATTGCAGTAGTCAAAAATGAACGCCCCCCCCGCCCGGACACCCCGACTCTCCGAAACTCACTGTGGTCAGGGTGTGGGGTGGGTGGCCCTGTCCCCCGCTGAGAAGTGTTGCCATTGGGAGGAGGATCAGGCACACAGGCGCATCGCTTACTGCTGTGCAGTAGGGGCCGTGCACTGTGGTCAGGCAGGTGACGCAGGCTGAGGAGGAGCTCTGGGGGGACCCAGTGGGGGTGTGGTCCGGGCAGAGGGAGAACAGGCTGGAGGAAATTTCCTTCCCTCTCCCCACTCCCCAGTGCCTCTCCTGGGTCCGTGCCGTCCTGGGCTCTGAGAACACAGACTGAACTTGGGGCTCGATCTCTACAGGAGAGAACAGGCCTCTGCTTTCAGGTCCATGCAGAGAGAGGCCGCCGCTGGCTAGATGTGATCGGGGGCAGGTGTACGTCATGGGACACAGGGCTTCTTTGCAGAGTAGAGACCTCCGGCCACGGCGGCCATTGGTCTGTAGCAACCAGGAACCTGGGAGGTGCAGTTCACACCCGGGCGTGTTCCTTCTCTCTTTTCGATTCTTCTCCTTTGGTCCTTGTGGCTTGACCTTGGTTAGGTTACATTTTCCTAACCGTTCGTGTATTGAGTGCCCTGGGGGTGCCGGGCACATTGCAAAGGGCTTACCCTGGGTTATGATCAGACGTGGTCCTGACAAGTGCTCTGTCATGAGAACCATGGCCCCTTGGAACTGTGGACGAGGAAACTGAGGTTCACACAGGCTACCCAAGGAAGGAACCAGAACCTGACCCACACTCTTAACCTCAGTACCCTAGAGGCTGCCTGCTCTAGGGCAGCTTTTGTAAAAAGTTAAAAAATTTTTGATTATATAAATGCATTCTTAGAAAAAATTAAGGGGTGCCTGGGTGGCTCGGTTGAGCATCCAACTCCAGCTCAGGTCCTGGTCACATGGTTCATGATCGGCATCAGGCCCTGTGCTGACAGCTTGGAGCCCAAAGTCGGCTTCAGATTCTGTGTCTCCCTCTCTCTCTGTCCCTCCTCCACTCAGGCTCTGTCCGTCTCTCTCAAAAATAAACAAAGATTAAAAAAAAAAAAAAAGAAAAATTTACGACATTGCAGCCAAAGTTTAAAGCCCCCTGTGGTCTTCATCTGGGTCCTTGTCCTGGAGAAAACCGTTTCTTTTTTTTTTTTTTTTTTTAAATGTTTTATTTTTATTTCTAGGAGAGAGAGAGAGAGACAGCGTGAGCAGGGGAGGGTCAGAGAGAGAGGGAGTCACAGACTGAAACAGGCTCCAGGCTCCGAGCTGGCAGTCAGCACAGAGCCCGACGCGGGGCGCGAACCCACGAACCGCGAGATCATGACCTAAGCGAAAGTCAGACGCTTAACCGACTAAGCCACCCAGGCGCCCCGAGAAAACAGTTTCTTAACTGGTGTCGTGTGTGGACTTCAAAAAAACAAATTTGCTTCCATGTATATGTACCTATGGAAAGTGCATCGTACCATTTTCTGTGTGGGAATTCCCTTCCATTAAAAAAATTTTTTTTACATTTACTTATTTTTGAAAGAGTGAGACAGCATAAGTGGGAGGGGCAGAGAGAAAAGGAGACAAAGAATCTGAAGCAGGCTCGGGCTCTGAGCAAGCATTCAGCACAGAGCCTGACATGGGGCTCAAACCCACGAACCATGAGATTGTGACCTGAGCCAAAGTCAGACACTTAACTGACTGAGCCACCTAGGCGCTCCCCCTTCCGTTTTTAAAAACTACAAATGGGGATCATACTATAGCTCCATCTTGCAACTTAAAAAATTTTTTTTATTATTTATTTATGTGTTTGTAATAGTTGATTGTCAAGCTGGTTTCCATATAACACCCAGTGCTCACCCCCACAAGTGCCCTCCTCCATGCCCATCACCTCCCTTCCCTTCTCCCCCACCCCCATCAGCCCTCAGTTTGTTCTCAGCATTCATGGGTCTCTCATGGTTTGCCTCCCTCCCTCTCCCCAACTGTTTCCCCTCTTCTTCTCCTCCATGGTCCTCCGTTAAGTTCCTCCTAATCCTCCTATACGTGCAAATGTTATGGTATTTGTCCTTCTCTGCCTGACTTATTTCACTCAGGATAACACCCTCAAGGTCCATCCATGTTGCTATACGTGGCCAGATTTCATTCTTTCTCATTGCCGTGGAGTATTCCATGGTATAGATAAACCACATCTTATTGATCCATTCGTCCGTTGATGGACACTTAGGCTCTTTCCATGTTTTGGCTATTATTGAGAGTGCTGCTATGAACATTGGGGTCCATGTGCCCCTGTGCATCAGCACTTCTGGATCCCTTGGGTAAATTCCTAGCAGTGCTATTGCTGGGTCATAGGGGAGTTCTATTGTTCATTTTTTGAGGAATCTCCACACTGTTTTCCAGAGGGGCTGCAACAGTTTACATTCCCACCAACAGTGTAGGAGGGTGACCGTTTCTCCACATCCTCGCCAGCATCTAGAGTCTCCTGATTTGTTCATTTTAGCCACTCTGACCGGTATGAGGTGGTATCTCAGTGTGGTTTTGATTTGTATTTCCCTGATGAGGAGGGACACTGAGCATCGTTTCATCTGTCTGTTGGCCATCTGGATGTCCTCTGTGGAGAAGTGTCTGTTCATATCTTCTGCCCATTTCTTCACTGGATTATTTTGTTTTTCAGGTGTGGAGTTTGGTGAGTTCCTGATAGATTTTGGATACTAGCCCTTTATCTGATATGTCATTTGCAACTATCTTTTCCCATTCTGTCGGTTGTCTATTAGTTTTATGGATTGTTTCCTTGGCCGTGCAGAGCTTTTTATCTTGATGAGGTCCCAATAGTTCATTTTTGCTCTTGATTCCCTTGCTTTTGGGGATGTGTCAAGTAAAAAAATTGCTGCGGTGGAGGTCATGGAGGTTGTTTCCTGCTTTCTCCTCTAGGGTTTTGATGGTTTCCTGTCTCACATTCAGGTCCTTTATCCATCTTGGGTTTATTTTTGTGCATGGTGTGAGAAAGTGATCTAGTTTCATTCTTCTGCATGTTGCTGTCCAGTTCTCCCAGCACCATCTGTTAAAGAGGTTGTTTTTTTTTTTCCATTGAATACTCTTTCCTATTTTGTCAAAGATTAGTTGGCCATACATTTGTGGGTCCAATTCTGAGTTCTCTAGTCTATTCCATTGGTCTATGTGTCTGTTTTTGTGCCAATGCCATACTGTCTTGATGATGACAGCTTTGTAGTAGAGGCTGAAGGCTGGGATAATAAAATATTACTGCAAACGTTCTGCCACTGAGGCAAAAGTCTTCTAGCATTTTTGTCACAGGACTTAATGAAGAGATGGCTTCACAGGATGTGTTTTTTAAAACAAAACGTAAGGTGCAAAAATTTAAAAGATAAGTCATTTGCCCATAATAATTACGCCTTGAGACAGTTTTAATGAGATGCTTTGGCTGTGAAGTTGGGATCAAAACTTGTTTTCCTAAATGCTTCTGTTCTTGCCAATAAAAGCTGGTAAGACTGAAGATTTTTTTCCGGTTTAGATTTTTCCACCTCTTTTTTTCAACTGGGTGAGGTGATAAAAAGACGTGTTTACCTTTTGGAAAAACAAACCATTGTTCCTATTGGACCACTGCAGATAAGATCGAAGGATTTGGGCATCAAATCCCAGAGCTCTCGAGTAGAGATCAGCAAACATTTCCTGTAAAGGACCAGAGGATTTCAGGCCATGTGAGCCATGTGGTCTCTATCCCAGCTCCCGTCAGCTCGGCCACCTAGGGTGAAAGCAGCCACAGGCAGTATATAAACGGATGAACGTGGCTGTGTTTCAATAAAGCTTTATTTACAAAAGTGAGGGCAGCAGCGGGGACGGGGTGGTGGTGGTGGTGGTGTATGTGGGCCAGATTTGGCCTTCGGGGCATTGTTGGCTAACCCTGATCTAGACACCAGGACCTTCCCAAAGTCAAGTCCTGTAACTGGGGAGGAGGAGGTGGGGGACAGACCAGAGGAACTAGCAGTATTTCTTGTAGCGTACAGGCTCTTCTGTGTCTGTTTTGAAAAGATCATTACATTTAGTAGGACGGCTGTACCCGGTTTATGTCTCTGGCCCCCTAAGGATGGATAAGCAGGTTGTTTGTAATTAGCAGGGCTTGTCTCGCAGTTGTCTGGGGTTGCGGATTTCAGCTCGCCTCCCCTGTGTGTGGTCTTCCCTCTCCAGGGCCAGGGGCAAGGTGAAGCATTGCCGCATCCATCGGGACGGCCGGCACTTTGTGCTGGGGACCTCCGCCTACTTCGAGAGCCTCGTGGAGCTAGTCAGTTACTACGAGAAGCACGCACTCTACCGAAAGATGCGGCTGCGCTACCCCGTGACGCCTGAGCTGCTGGAGCGCTACAATATGGTAGGCACTCAGCCACCTGGTGACCTGGGGGCTGTCATTCAGCGGACCTTTGCCGAGCCCTTCTCACGTGTCTGGTACCACCCTAGGTCCTGGGGACCGAGGCTCTGCCCTCATGCTGCATAGTGCAGTGTGTGGGGGACGGGTAACAAGTGAGATAAATAAGATCACATATCAGGTGGCCACAAGTGCTACAGAGGAAAGCCGGGCAGGTGGAGAAGTAGATACAGTGATGGGGAAGGCGCTGCGGCGCTGAAAGGGTGCTCGGGAAAGATGTCATTGAGATGGAGTCATTTGAGCAGATGCTAGAGTTGGTGGGGGGCAGGAACAGCAAGTGCAAAGGTCCTGAGGTGAGGACATGACGGGAGGCACAGAGAAGCAGCCGTTGTGGCCGGAATTGGGCGAGCCAGGGTGGGAGGAGAATTGAGGAAGGATGGGGCTCACAGGGACGGCGTGGTGCAGGGCTGGGTGGGGCCCTGGGAGACACTGGCTTTTGTGCCGAGCGGAGAACAGCCCTGATTTGATGACCAGGTCTCTGTTCCTGTCCCATGGATTCAGTAACGTGTGGAAGAGAGATTGAGGTTACAGCCACCAGGAGCCAGGGCCGGTTCAAGCTACTGGAAGTGTGGGGAACAGACGCTGCCTGGGGAAGTTTAAGTTCGGGAGGGGCTTGCAGCCCAGGCTGGTGGACTGCAGTGAAGCAGATAAAAGGAGGGCGGGTGCTGCCTTGGGCTGAGCTGAGAGCTCAGAAAAAGTCTCCTTAAGGGGCTTAAAACATGAACCCAAAGCTGACAGGCGTGACTGGGCCACGGTGGGGGGGGGGGGAATTTGGGGAGGAAGCTGGTTCTAGGCCGAGGGAGCGGCCACGGCACAAGCCCCGGGGTGGCCCTGAGGGACAGTGACAGACATCACAGGGAGGCCAGGGTGGGCCTCCAGCATGTGCAAGTTAACGTGACCCGTCTGCGTCTGTGGCCTCTGCCAGTTCCCATCGTATAGATGGTTCCACGGTGGCCATTCTGCCGCTGCGGGACGGGGGGCAGGGAGAGGTGGACGCCGGGCTGCTGCGGGCTGTGCACTCCCGGCAGCATGCCCTGCGTCTCAGGGTTGTGTTTTCTCAAAGGAGTGGAGTGCCCGGCACCCAGCACGCCAGCCCAGGGCCCTCCCTCAGGCACGGGTCGCCTTTCCCGTTGGGGCTTCTCACCGTCTCTGGCAGGAGGTAGCAGTTAAACTGAGGTTTCACCTCTTGTGCCTGAGAGTTGTCTGGAACCCTTTTCAGGAGCTCAGATGCTTCCAATTATCCCGCTTTGTTCTCTTTCAGGAAAGAGATATAAACTCCCTCTATGACGTCAGCAGAATGTACGTGGACCCCAGCGAAATCAACCCTTCTATGGTACAGTGCCAGCCTTCCAGTCCACACCGTTACCCGGTGCCCAGCATGACACGGGGTCCCCTCCTCTGCTCCCCCGGCTTCAGCAGGGCAAGGGAGCACGTGGGCAAACTTGGCTTCCCCTCCCCCGCATTTTTTTTCTCCCTTCTGCGAAGAAATGATTGACAATGTGACATCTAGTTTCTGGGAAGAGGTTAATCACATTCTGCCCAAACGCAACAGCGCCTTTCTAAAATTCTGAGGTTTGATGAACCACCTTTGGGCCAAACGGCTTCTAATTAAAAATCTTTCAAATGTTTCTTGCTCACCGACTGCGCCCGTGGTGTTGATGAATTCCGTTTGGTTCACTGACCCCTTTGCCACGTGCACGTTATCTCCTGTTCCCACTCTGACTGCTGTGTGACTTCACGCAGGTGGGGACGGGTTTTTAGTCTTTGCCCCCAGCTCCTTGCTCTGGCTCCATCTCACAAAGAGTTTGAGCCGCAGAGGAATAACGATGGTGAATTTTCTGTTCGGGGCAGGGATGCATGTGGTACACAGTTCATGTATGATCCTTGCTGAGGAAGGAGCCCTGCTGATGGGCTCTGTAGAAATCCAGAGATGAACTTCTTTCCTTTTCTTTCCTTCTCTTCCCTTCTCTTCCTTCCTTCCTTCCTTCCATCATTGGCCAATGCAAATCCCTTTTGGCAAGAAATGAAGGCTCAGAAGGGTGTGGACAAATGGGCTGTGTGTGAAATTATTAGGGGACTTTTATTGGAAGGTAAGAAGGCTTTGGTAAGGAGAATGACATGGCCTCACGTCAGCTGGGCGTCGGGATGGTGGAGACTGTGGTAAACTGAGGGACTCACGCCCCCATCTCGAAGGCAGCTGCACCCTGTTGTCGCTTGATGGCTGCCTTGCAGAGAGCAGGCCAGGTCTCCTGATTCCTCAAGGTGCATCAGCCATCCGATGCCTTTTGTGAATTTGCCCCATTTTTAAATCCTGGCAACTAACCCAACTTGTAGAGAAAAACTTCCTATACTAAGTGAGACAAGTAAAACACGGTTGTGGCTGCATTCAGTCGCTGGCTGCCAGACTGTGGCGAGCGCCTCAAAATAAAATTACCAGTATCACGAGAACAGAGAATGGTTGAACCATTAAAAAAAAAAACAAAAAAAAAAAAACGCCCCACTCTGAAGAGGAGAAAAATAATTAGCCCCGTTCTCCTCCTGAGTCGCTGCCTGCATTCCTGGGTCTCTGCCCGCGTGGAGATGTGTTTTACAATCCCCACCACCCATGCTTGCCATTTCTGTTCTGCTCTGTTCGCTTGCTATTCGGTCCTCTGTGAATTTCTCCATTGCTAATGTGCCTCATGAATGTTCTGGCTCAAACTGGTAGGCCAGGTAATTTAGGTGAAATACATGGCTCGCAGTCTTGACTTTAAAAGATTGTATTTAATACCGCAGAATGTTCTGGGCGGCTGTGCTGTTTAGCTGTGGCCCTGTCCGGGGCCATGTGTGCGGTGTTCCGGTCAGCACTCAAAGGAACGCCACCTGTGAGGCTTTGGGTGTCTCTCTGCATCATTTCCTTTGGATGAATTCTTGGAACTGGAAGGACTAGATTGGTCATTAATAGGTGACGTGCGTGGATGGCCACATACCGAGCCTTGTGAGCATGTGGCCGTCCGTTAAGCCCCCAGCAGCCCCATGCATCCGGCACTGTTTCCGTGCCTATGGCGTAGCCAGCAAGGTACGGGGCTGGGACAGCGGCCCAGGCAGTGTGGCTCGGGGACACGTGCCTTCGTCATTTTGTTGTGCTGCCTGCCGACTCGGTCACCCAGTACACGCTTCTTTCTGTCGTTCGTGGAGGACTTGACAAAAGGGCCTCTCCCGCCCTCTGTCAGGCTAGAGACTTGATCCTCATGAAAGCCGTTATATGGCACCTCCCATTGCCACTGGCTGCACCTTATAGCCTTGGAGCCTGACAGTGACCTGTCAAGTTCATGGGGGAAAATTATGTCCTTACATCCACCTAGAACCCACATCGCTTCTTACAGAAGACCGTCATGAACTATGGCCATAACAGATTTATTTCTGAGCTCAGCCACTTATCAGCTGGTTGACCTTGGGCCAGCCCTCAGCCCACTCCCTGGTGACTTTGGGAGCTCCTTTGCATTGCACCACTAGCTCTTTGCCAGCAGATGGTGCCGTAACCTTGGACTGAAGCCGCTTGTTCCCTAAAGAGCCAAACCAATGCAGGCAGACCCCTCTCTCTGCTTCTGTGGCCCAGCCTGACCTTCTCCTTCTTGTTTTCCCTGAAAGCCTCAGAGGACCGTCAAAGCTCTGTACGACTACAAAGCCAAGCGAAACGATGAGCTGAGCTTCTGCCGTGGGGCCCTCATTCACAACGTCTCCAAGGAGCCCTGGGGCTGGTAAGGCTGAGGGGCTGCTGGGCTGCTTGCAGGACGAACTTGACTTGTCCCTTCTTGCCAGTGAGACTCAGGTCCTGGCTGACCTCTGACCCCATTTCTCTGCCATTCTGGGCTGGCTTGGACTCTTGTACCCTCTCTGGGAAGGTGGTTTGATCCATGCTCTATTCAGAAAAGTGGATAAACCACCATGTTTCACATCATATCATGTATTATTGTAGTTATAACAGCAGCTGCCCCTTACTGAGCCCTTCCTCTGTGCCACTTGCTTTCATACATGGTCTAACTGGATTCTCATTCCAACCCTCGCAGCTGACTGTGGGTCCCACCACTTTACAGAGATGGCAGATGAGGCTTTCCAGGGTCGTGCAGCCGCTGGGTAGTGCAGGCCCTTCCCGCGACATGAGCCAGTGTATTATTTTAAGTTCAAACTCTTCTGCTCTTGCCTAGTCCTGGGCAGTGGGCCCACCCTGGACTGAAGCAGGGACATTTTTAGGTCGAAGGTCCCTGGGTGTGCGGGGTTCAATGGCCTTTTGTCTCTTTTCACCTGGGGAAAAAATTTGAAACAAGTTGCACCGCCCATCCCTAAGCCCCTGGATGGGTGCGTTGGTAAGATTATTTCTCCCTTCGAGCAATAAGAACTTGTTCGTAACCACGGGCACCCCCAGGGATTCGATTCACAAGCGCGGCATCCCTTTCTCCCGCAAGATAGCTGGACCTGAGGGAGAAATCTGAAGGGCAGCTTGTTACGGCTTAAGCACTTGTCTGCCCCGCTGAGGCCCCTCCCTTCTTTTGGTCTGGTGGCAACAGCGCCGCCTAGTGGGGTGTTGGCATTGTGCCACTTTTCTGTGCATCCTCTCCGCCTCCTTCCAATATGGCGGGGGTTTTGTCCAAACTGGGATGCATTTGAGAGTGAAGCGAATGCTATTGGTTTTTTTTGTTTTTTGTCTTTTTTTTTTTTTTTTTTTGCAAACAGTTTATTGTCAAATTAGTTTCCACATAAAGCGAATCCTATTGTTAACAACTACACCTGGGGGCGTTGGGTGGCTCACTTGGTTAAGCATCCCACTCTTTTTTTTTTTTAATTTAAAAAAAAAATTTTAATTTATTTCTTGGCGGGGGGGGGGGGGG